>NC_068985.1:96229079-96233239 GCF_001194135.2 Octopus bimaculoides | reverse complement strand
TATATATATATACATACATATATACGACGGGCTTCTTTCAGTTTCCCTCTACCAAATCTACTCACAAGGCTTTGGTCGGCCTGAGGCTATAGTAGAAGACATTTGCCCAAGGTGCCATGCAATGGGACTGAACCCAGAACCATGTGGTTGTTAAGCAAGCTACTTACCACACAGCCACTCATGTTTTATTTTTCACTCAATCTGGCTACTGTCCTCTTATATTTTTCTTATTGTATGGTAAAGGGAAAAACATTTGAAAGAAGGGTCCATTGTTCACTTTCTGGTTTATCAGTTTTGTGGTAAGTCCATGGTCAAAGTACTTAATTCTTGCTGGCTCAATACACATAGAAATAAATGGCTATCATGTCTAGATATAGATTCCTGTTCTTGTTGTCTAGATGCAGGTCAACCAGAATCAAGCAGACCTGTGCAGTAAGGCATTCCTACTATGACCACACCATCTTATTGGGGATATATAGGACCACATATCTAATGTGCTCTTTCTTTTAAGATGTGATACAGTGTAATTTGAGAAATATTTTGCTGCTGTTTCTAGCAAGTTGAGGCTCCCTCATTGGTTCTCTGGAGTTGTTTAGTTTCCTATGTTTGTCTCTTCATGAGTGGACAACGACAGACCATTTTATAGTAGCATTTGCAAGAGATTCTAAAATTGGCAGGATCTTAAGGAGTTCAATCTCCCAGAGAATGTGTTGTGCCAAGGCTTTGTTGTTAGTATCTTGGAATACGTAGTCACATGGTTATAAGATCAAACCTTACGACAACCATTTTGTTGTGCTTCTAAGCATGATATACATTTTACTTGCATCAGTTGAGCTACTGATAACATCACCCATTCCTACTTCTCAGTTTTCTAGTTAATACTAGAAAGGGTGTCCAGCTGTAAAAACAATTGTTCCACCAAATTCCACCCCATCCCACTTTTATATATATATATATATATATATATATATATATATATATATATATATATATATGTATATAAAAAAAGTAACAAATATTATTGACTGCAGTAAAATAAATTACTGAGGAGTAAATATGATATCCAGAGCTAGTTGTAAAGATACTGGTAGCATCAGTGTCATAAGAGTTAATATTAGTCTCTCATTTTGCTAAGCAGGTTATCCTCAATGAATGCTATAGCAGTACCATGTTCAATAGATATAGAAGTTTAAATGATATACTAAAAAACGGTGAAAAGGACATCTCTAGTAATGAATATGGTAGTTAGAGGAAATCTAGCTGCCTTTGAAATTAGGAGGGATGTAAGTGTAAGACACGGTGGAGGCATATGGCTTAGTGGTTAGAGCAGCAAACTCGCAGTCAAGGGACCGTGGGTTCGAATCTCAGACTGGGTGATGTGGGTGTTTATGAGGAAAACATCTAAGCTCCATGTAGCTCTGGCAGGAGGCAATGGTGAACTTTGCTAACTCTTTCGCCACAGCTTTCTCTCACTCTCTCCTCCTGTATCTAGCAGCTCACCTGTGATGGGCCGGTGTCCTGTCCAGGTGGGGAACCTATATGCCAATGAAACTGGGAAACCGTCCCTGATGAGTCAGGCATGACTTGAGAAGGAACAAACAAGTGTAAGACATAGAATGTTATCCGTATGCATGTTCTTATATAGAAACAAATAGTTGCTACATCAAATGACTATTTTTTCCTTTGCTTTTAATATAACCACATAAACACAAAAAACACTTTGATTACACATCATCTCATCATCATCATCATCGCTGTTTAATGTCCGCTTTCCATGCTGGCATGGGTTGGGCGGTTTGACTAGGGACTGGCAAGCCAGGAGGCTGCACCAGGCTCCAATCTGATCTGACAAGTTTTCTACAGCTGGATGCCCTTCCTAATGCTAACCACTCCGAGAGTGTAGTGGGTGCTTTTTACATGTCACCGGCACAGGAGCCAGTCAGGCAGCAATGGCATCAGCCACGTTCGGATGGTGCTTTTTACATGCTACCGGCACAGGAAGCCAGTCATGCGAAATTGACTCCAGGACTTCTGTTTTTAAGCCCAGTACTTATTCTGCAGGACTTTTTTGCCAGATTGCTAAGTTATAGGGACAACATCAGTTGTCAAACAATGGTGGAAGGACACAGACAGACAGACAGACACACACACACACATATGTATATATAAATATATGACGGGCTTCTTTCAGCCCAAGGCTATAGTAGAAGACTTCTCCAAGGTGCCTTGCAGTGGGACTGAACCCAGAACCATGTGGTTGGAAAGAAAGCTTCTTAACACAAAATCTTGCCTATGCTTATTATTGAAATTTACTGAATAAGTTTTTCTTAATTTCAGAGTTGATATTAACAAATATTAAAACGTGCACTTAGCATGGTTTTGAATAAATTCTTTCAATTGTGAATGTTTGATTCGCTTTCAATTATTCTAGCATGCTATACATTTTGTTCTCTATATAAATACAGTTATTGTAAATAAATGATCAAAAATGCATAAAGTTTAAAACATTTTAAAGCTAGATATCAGTTTTAAATATTAGCATTGATAGTTTCGAAACAAAAGCATATATGTAACAGAATATTCTTTGATAATGCTTGAATTTCATATTGCCAAGATATGTTTTTTTAAAATATGTTTCCATTGTTGATCCTTTAAAATCTGATTCTTATTTACAAGAACAGTCACACCTCTCTCTCTTGTCCTGTTCGTTAAATCTTCCAGAGTTCTCTCTCAGAAACTTTATCTGAGAGAATATTATTGACAAGGCTGCAAACGGCAATGAAGAGACTTTGACAAACCTAATTGATTGATTGATTGAAAGAACAACTAATCAAGCAATTGATTTGTTAATTGATTAAATAGTTAACCAGTTGGCAAATAAATGACAAAAAAAAAGTGAAATAGGACTTGTGCTTGTTATTGGCACAATGACCCTCCTGAGATACAAGAAAATTTTTGATAAATTTTAGTATCAAAATATGAAATTTGTTGCACTTTCAAATCTCAAAAATAAACCAAAATATAAAAGGTATCAGTCTTTATTGGTTGATTACATTCATGACTGGAGGCACAATGGTCCAGTGGTTAGGGCAGCAGACTCGCAGTCAGAGGATCGCAGTTTCGATTCCCAGGCCGGGCGTTTCCGTTGATCTGATCAACTGGGACCCTCATCGTCATAACCGATGGAGTGCCACATTTATGACTAAATCTGTTAAGACTGTTTTCTGTCTTAAGCAGCTGCTCAGTCTCTTAAAGCCACTATCAAACTGGATAACAGAGCACTTCATATACACTTCATATGAATTATAATCATTGTTGTGTTTGTCATCACCATTGTCACTGCTTTTACTACTATCCTCATTATCATCATCATTATATGTGTGACAGTTTAAAACTAGTTCTTTTTTAATCTAAATCTTTGACATCAGTAAAACAATGAGCAATGACTTCCTCTGCTGAAAAGGGGTTTAAATAGGATGAAGATTGTGTATGTTAGCCATGAAGTGGTATTTTTTTTAGTTGTTTTTATCTTTATGATACCTCTTGAACTTTGAAGGTATAGTATGACTAACTATACTTTATCCTTAGAAAAGATTTTTTGATCTTTGGTATTTCAGTTTAAGCTTTTCTCAAAAGAAGAAAGAATAAAAACATGTTAAAGGATTTTTTTTTATCAAGAGTTTTTAATAGAATTTAATAGATTTAGGTTTTTGTAAGATTTCGTGAAAACATTCTGAGAAATTAAAAAGGTATAAGTATCTAACAAGATTTCCACACAGCACTATCTTTCATGCTTATAGTTAAATTTAGTCTAAACTATAATATATCTATTCATTCTGAATATGTTCTGACAGAATTAAATGCAAATGTCTGATTGCTGTTGTTTCTCATCATTAGAGAACATCTACTTTTGGACATTATGTGTTTATCATCATCATCATCATCATCGTTTAACGTCCGCTTTCCATGCTAGCATGGGTTGGAGGATTTGACTGAGGACTGGTGAAACCGGATGGCAACACCAGGCTCCAGTCTGATTTGGCAGAGTTTCTACAGCTGGATGCCCTTCCTAACGCCAACCACTCAGAGAGTGTAGTGGGTGCTTTTACGTGTCACCCGCACGAAAACGGCCACGCTCGAAATGGTGTCTTTTATGTGCC
>NC_068985.1:96219390-96228975 GCF_001194135.2 Octopus bimaculoides | reverse complement strand
CCCGCACAAGCCAGTCCAGGGGCACTGGCAACGATCTCGCTCGAAAATCCTACAGGAGCCAGTCAGGCGGTACTGGCAACGGCCACGCTCAAAATGGTGCATCTCATGTGCCAACCGCACAAGAACCAGTCCAGGGGCACTGGCAACGATCTTACTTGGCTTGCCGGGTCTTCTCACGCACAGCACATTTCCAAAGGTCTCGGTCAGTAGTCATCGCCTCGGTGAGGCCCAATGTACGAAGGTCTTGCCTCACCACCTCAGCCCAGGTCTTCCTGGGCCTACCTCTTCCACGGGTTCCCTCACATACAATTCCCTGATGTAAGGGGACTTTGAAATATCAGGATGTTTCAGTCTTATTGTGTCTCCTCAGTCAAAGATATCCCAGAAATCAACAAATAAATTATTTGATGATGCATGCAGAGCAGTAAGAATCCAAATAATGCATCCATTCTTAATACATTTTGGCCGATGCAAATGTGAATATCTGATTGCTGTTGTTTAATTGTCACCAGAGAACATCTGTTTGCTGATTTCTACAAAGTAGAGCCTGAAATCTTGTTAGAGTCATATCTCAGCCCTTTATACTGGTGAATTGCATGTGTTATGAATACATTGTTCAAAGGGATATGTTCTCTGAAAATGCCAAACTATGATAACCAAGTTTCATGTTCAAAACTCTCAAGAACATATTAAGAGTGGGTACGTTATCGTTTGGATTCTTGCTGTAGTGTGTGCACCTCATGGATTATTATGCTTTAGTCCTATTTTCTGTTTTCCTTCAGGTGACTTGTTTTTAGATATATATCTTTTGGCTGAGCTAAGTTAGAGTTTTTATTTTTATATTGGGTTTCAAGATTCTTAGCACTGTCTTATAGATCTCCAAAACTAACTATATGACAGCAGTATTTGAAATTCTGTATTAACAATAAAGATTCTATGCTGAGATATGTGTATGAGAATAAGGCCTTGGAAGATGGTTAGTGATCATCATCATTATCATCATTATTTAACGTCTGTTTTTCCATGCTGGCATGGGTTGGATGTTTTGGCCAAAGATGGAGAGCTGTATGAAAATGTTTAATGGTGGTGGTGGTGGTGGTGGGCACAGTTTGTAACATTTTCTTTCCTTTCTTTTCTCTGTCTTGTGAGTTACTTGGTGATCTCTCTAGTACTGGTGTCACAAAATAAATAAATAAATAAATAACACCCATGACTCACTATAAAGTAGTTGATGTTATGTATAATAGAAACCACGCCAAAGCTGACAAAGAGACCTGATGTAGCTATGCAGTTCGTCAGGTTCTGTCAAATCTTCCATCTGAAGCCAGCATGAAAAATGGATGTTAAATGATTATGATGATAATAGCACTACAATATCACATCAACAATATTCATTTCAGCTAACAATTATCATGCCTCAGATACACAGTCACATTAACCATTATGTAAAATCTGTATAACAGAACGTGGTTTTGAAGCTGTATTATTTTGCTAACTTTGAATGAACTCTAAGTTTACGATTGTATTTAATGTTGGAATTCACTACCTGACACATGACTTCCTTATTTTCTTCCTGAAATCCCCAAACTACTCAGTTTGGGTTCTTTAAATTCTGTAATTTCTTACAGCTCTTTCATTTCACTTTCATGCTTATATTTCATTTTGTTATATGAGAAAATATTTACAGAATTATCTAGTAATGTATATTTCAAGAACAGAAATACATTTTGAATATACATAAATGTAAGTTGGTTTATAGAGTTCTCCTTTAGCAGTTTATAGACTTCTCTGTTAACCTATGTCACTTAACAATAAATAAATAAATCAGATAGAGAGTAAATAATCATTGTCCTTCTATCTAAAGACATCAATTAATCATTTAGAAAGTTACACCTCATATCATCTTCTCTTTTATTTTTTATTTGGTGTATGTTCAGTCATAGCAAAAAAAAAAGAACTGATTTGTAATAGATATTTGCATTTTGCTGCAACACGATAAGGTTTAAATGTGTATTAAAATGTATTTTACAGTAAAAAAAAAAAAGAAAAAATTAATTAATTTCTATTGCCATGGTGAAATATTTACTTTTACATTAGAAACTATTTGCTTACTTAAAACCTGCTACCTTCTACTTTTATTACCTTCAAAATATCCAACTTGAAAGTTTAGACTGTCAACAAATAATTAATGTACATTTGTAAAATATGTAAGCTAAAACATTTTATATAGACAGAAATATTGTACATACATGCGTACACTCACAAGCAAATAAAAGCATATGGAGGTTGCTTTTTCTTATTTTTAATGATTTTAGCCAGGAGGGAGAGCAGCACCTAAAATCCTTTTCCATAACACTGAGACTGGTGAGGCGAATTATTCTCAGATAAGAAACCTAACTTGAGTAGTGAACCATGATACAGGTATCCAAGGATCAGATGGTGTTTTTAACTCTTGGTAAACCCTTAGGCTCTATACTAACCCCTATTCTCAATCCTTCTTTCTCAAAATGTCATCCCTCTGGAATACCCTCACCATTTAATCAAAGTCTCGTGTTTTAGAGAACTTACAAAAGTGATAGGCATGATTTTTTTCTTCAGACCAAACCAGTAATAAACGAACCAAAGTACAACAGAATTTGCTTTTATAACAATTATCTGATAATTGAACAGTCTGTGAAAGCTATATTTTATTTTCCGGGCTGAGATTCGAAACCAAATCTAAGGATTCTCCCTCGCTTGATCCACCGTTATTGGTTGACAAGGCATGAAAAATTTCTTTGTCCTGTAAGAAGTGACGGATGAGTTTCCACTCTACCTCCAACCTGGGCTGTCACGGAAAGTTCAGATGGACAACAAGTGACCTAAATAAGTACAAACTACTCCTATGGTATATCCATCCTTCTAGCTAGGATGACCATTACAAATATGGTTTCCTTAGACACATGCCTGTGAGCCAGATAAATGGCAAAGAGTAGACAGGCAGCATCATGATTGAGATAGAGAGCCAGATAGCACTTGGTTTTCCTTTGATGTTGGTCCAACACTCCTATCTTCATCTGCTACATCCCACAACATGCATTGAACCATCAACAACATCACATTTTGCTACACATCCTGCTACAAATCCATCAAATTCGTATGATTAAAGTGTATGAAATTTGTCAATTTTGTTATGTCTCAACGGGAAGTTTCTGAAACAATGATGGATCCTCCACCTGGTTACTTAACCTGTTAGAAATAACCACCAAATTCCCTCCAAGCCTCTCTTTATCATCTTTAAGAACTGATGTTGGTTTATTTATGTCCCTGTTCAGCAAATGAGACTGATAGAATAAGTATCAGGCTTACAAAAAAAGTACTGGGGTCAATTCATTCAGCTACAACCTTCAAGGTGGTGCCCCAGCATGGCCAAGGAGTGAAATAGGTAAAAAAAAAAAAAAGATACAGTAGGATAATATTGTCAGAAAATAAGGTGACATGGTCATGGTTGGAATGCTTTGATGCTAGGTCTGCTCGATTAGAGTTGATTTGTGACTGAACAATAATAAAAATAATCCTTTCTACTGTAAGTACAAGGCCTCAAATTTTGGTGAAGAGATTAATTTGATTACATCAACCCCAGTGCTTAACTGCTACTTGTTTAGTCAACCCCGAAAGGATGAAAGGCAAAATTGACCTTGGCAGAATTTGAACTCGGAATGTTGTTCGGCATGCTAATGATTCTGCCACCTTGCCGCTGTAGCAATAATAATAATAATAATAATAATAATAGTAACAGGAAGTTTATTGATGAGCAACTGAGGTTTTATTTTTATTCTCTGTTCTAATGAATATTTTATGATCTATTCAACCTTTTTATTGATATTTCACTTTCTGCCATTCTTAAAGAACCATGTCTCTAAAAATGATCTTGTTTACCAATTCAGACTGTTTAGCACAAACATTGTTAACTCCTTCAAGAAAGGTGGGAGCTTTTCAACTTCTCATAACTGCTCCCTCCATATTGTAAGGCTTCTCTTCTGTATCTCTCTGTATATATAAAGCTACATGTTACTGTCATTTCATGTTATTAGCTTTCTTAACCTTTTTATCAGCTTTACAGTGCTACTGACATTGTGTCTCATAGAGTAAGATATTTTTCTGGTCACATAGCTTTTAGATTTTATTATATCCATTGTCTCCAGGCCATATTATTTGTGGTTTCAGTGTGTGTATTTTTGTTGTCTATATTTTTAAGTTGAATTCTTTGTTTGGAAAGCTTCTCAGTCATCTAATTAAGAATTATATATTGAAACTTGTCAAAAGGGTGACTTGCTGAAGATAGCATTTATAAAATCTAAATGAAAAGGAGTATGACAATGCACCCCTCTCTAATGGTTTATATGTGTCTAACTGATATGGAAACATTTATGAAACAAAATACCACTTCTTTCTAAAAAGATTTTGTTATTTTCTTAATGTGAGGTAGGTAGTTTAATAGAAAATGATAATAGTTCTTGTGGTGGTAAGGTCAACAGTGATATAGATATATAGTATAATGTATTTATAGATTAACTAGTAGTGGATATCTCCCGAGCCATAGAGCCATTTCATAAACCTATCAATCTTTTTTTTTTTTGTTTCTGTTACTCACTTTCAATAACAATGTAATTAATTTCTATTTTATAAACTTAGGACTAAAGTATTTGGTTTAGCTATTCTTAAGGAAGCGAGATATTGTTTTGCGTGTCTATGTAATTGCAACCATCTGCTTTGAAAAAGTCAGAACCTTTAGAAACAAAAGTTATCATTAATAGCTCTATCATTTAAGAAATTATTCTAAAAGAGTAATGGCTTTTCTTTTTTCTTTTTTTTCCCTGTTGTTGTTGACATATTTTTCTTTCCTTGATAGCATCATGATACTATCACTCTAGTTTTTTTTTTTTTTCAAATTTATTGTTGGCTCTGTTTTCTATGGACCTCGATGAAAAGAAAATAATCTGAGTTGAAGTTGTATTTCGTCTTTTTGTCTTTTGTTTATTTTTGCGTATGCCATTCTTTATCAGTTTATGTGAACATCTCCCTAGCAGTCAATGTAATGTTACAGATACTGTCCTAGAACACCCATGTTGTAGAGAATATTAGGGCTCACGTTTTGATAAAATAGCTCACTGAAAATTTACGTGCATAAACTGATGAAAAATAGAATACATATGGAATAGTAGTTCTTGGGAAATGGTTAACAAAATATTACTGCCTGTCTTTTGCTATTATTTTTCATGTTAAAGTATTCAATGATCTTCAGCCGCAAGAAATTGTTAACAAATATATCACCAAAGGAAATTGTTCATAGTCGCCATCCACATGAAAAGTAAATATAAATAAATAAATAAATAGATAAATAAATGTTGGTGTTAACATACTTAATTTAAGAAGTATTAAATATTTCATTTGAAATAATTATACGGTGGAGAGAAGACATTAGCTCAATGACTAATATTGTTTTAACCATTTCAGGAAGTATGGGTCATAATTTTAAACATGTTTCAGTCTTATTAGATCTCTTCAAACTACACTGCAGTTGCCGAAATAAAGATGAGGGAATTATTTGGATTGTTACAATGGAAATGTTAAACTGGGGAAAACTTTTGGAATCAGTTGATATACAATGGAATCTTAACCAGCAGCACCAATTACTCTACTATGACAAGTGAATGTGGGGTGGGATGTATGGTTGTTTGACTTGCTTAAAATAGCAGCCAATTTTTTTTAAATCTCAGTTTACTGTTTTGTAGTTGTAGACACTTCTAAAAAAAAAAAAAAACAGGGTATAATGGATGGAATGCCTTTAATTATAGATTTTTCTCATTCATCTGGACCTGTGTTAAATGGCAACAACCCTACTATGAAGAATTAAAATGTTTGAAAATGGGCCACAAGCTTGAGGAGAAGAATGTTAATATCTTAAGATGATTACTTAAAGTTAAGACTTTCTAGTTGGATATTTCAGAGCTACCCAAATTCTTTTGCCTTAGAAACTATTTCTCGATGATATAAAATTAAAAAATGTTCTCATTCCAACAGGTAACAAAAAAACTTAAAAAGAAATCTTCCCATAACAGCCAAAATGTTTCTGTCATTTAACATTGGCAAGCGTTTGTGTATGTATATATATACCTACATACTTGATTGTGATTTTAACCAGCTTTTTGGCATTTATGGCTGGATAAAGGAATAAGAAACCAAATGGTTCATTTGCATGTGTTCTTGGAATGTAAATGGATCTCTCATAAATAAAAATATTAGTGTAATCAATAAAACATTACTATAAGAAACAATGTCTAGTGTGTGACTGAAGTTTATTACAAATTTACCCATTTTTTTTATTGCCATGTTTGGAACAGCTGCATTGTGGTTATTAACCTGGTGCCTGATTGCGGAAAGGATATGGACAAATTCAGAATACAATACTCAATATCAGTGCTAGATTAATCTTTTCAATTCAGATGCCTATGTATGAGTGGCTTACTTTGATACCCAAAGACCTGACCTTTTTTTTTTTTCTTCTGTGGGTTTTGTGTTTTGGTGGCATTTGCCTTATCTCTAAATTTTTAATCCTTGTAGTAGCAATATATTTATTTCTTTATTGCCCACAAGGGACTAAACATAGAGGGGACGAACAAGGACAGACAAAAGGATTAAGTCGATTACATCAACCCCAGTACGTAACTGGTACTTATTTAATCAACCTCAAAAGGATGAAAGGCAAAGCCAACCTCGGCGGAATTTGAACTCAGAACATAACGGCAGACGAAATACCACTAAGCATTTCACCTGGCATGCTAACATTTCTGCCAGCTCATCACCTTGTGGTCGCAATATATTAATTCTTTGCTTGTCCTCTGTATCACATGTGATTCACATGACGTATTTTCCTGGCATCTATGCATTATATACAATACATATTCCTAATTTTTTTGAACTACCAGAGTAACTTGAAACTTATGAAAGGAAAGCTTTATATACTCAAAACATATGGAACTATGGTTAGCTAAAAATCTGAAAACAAGCCTGGATGTTTAAGAAAAACTTATGAAAATGCTTTGGATAGGCAGGTATACTTTGTGTTGCATGTGAATATGCTTTCAAATTGCCAGTTAGAATGCAGAACACTTCCTTTTTCATTAATGAAGAGATTTAAACAAATTAAGACTAACAAAAGTTTTCAGTCTTTTATGTTTAACAATATACCAACTCTCTAACATATTGTTGCTCATTGATTCAATAAAATATAAGGTGAAATTTTTAGTTCATAGTCATTTTATGAATCACATCTTAATTTTACTTAATTTTACACCACTCGTCTCACATATAATTATATTTAATTTTATGAAACAGTATTTGACAACCAAAAAAAAAAAAAATGGGTAATGCTGATGATCATCTTATTGTTTTACTAGCTTTAGTCATTGAACTGTAACCTTGCTAGGTCATTGCCTTCAAGGGTTCTAATCACATATATTAGGCTCATATAGTATTTCATTCATTTCATTGTTCTCATAAGATACGAAATACAATATGGACATTGACATGACGTAATCAGATATAAACACCATAGAATATTTAAGATCTTCTTGCTTTTCACATCACACTGATATAAACGTATATACATGTATACATATGGACATAGAAACACATACCAAATGAATTCCTGTAGTTGACTTCTATCAAATTTATCTCACAAAATAATGGTCAACCTGAGGCTTTGACAGAAGAAATTATCAGGTTGAGTAAAAAGTAAGCAACGTTTTGAACCATGAAGAATTTGTACCAGATTTTTGCAGAGTTTTGAATTTTTTTAAAAACATTTTTTGCAATTGTCTGATAATACAGACATAGATTTTGCCCAAATGCATCAATAAATTAACATTGATTTTTTTTTCACCATTGTTACAATCGTCTGAAATGGTGATATTCAAGCAATTTTGCTATTCAACTTCAAAAAAGGATGTAAAGCAGCTGAAACTGCTCATGCTATCAATGAAACATTTGGTGAGGAAATGACCAGTGGGTGGTCAACTCAAAAATGGTTTAAATGATTTCATAGTGAAGACCTGAGCCTTAAAGATTGTGAGCATAGTGGATGCCCACCTGTCATCGATGATGGACAATCAAAAACTGCCATTGAGAAAGATCCACATAAAACCACTCAAGAACTGGCAAAAGAACTTCAAGTTAGCCAGAAAACTGCCTGCAACCATTTGCATGCAATCGGAAAATAAAAAAAAAACTCAACAAATGGGTTCCATACGATTTGAATAAAAATCAGAAAATGCACAGATATGAAATTTGCTCATCACTTCTTCTCCATAACCAAACCAATCCATTTCTTGACCGTATTGTAACTTGCAATGAAAAGTGGATTTTGTACATAATAAAAAATGTTCTTTGCAGTGGTTGGACCAAAATGAAGCACCGAAAACCTTCCCTAATCCCAAGTTCTTCAAAAAGAAGGTTATGGTGACTGTTTGGTGGTGTATTGCTGGACTCATCCACTATAACTCCTTAAAACCTAGAAAAACCATTACTGCAGAAACATTTTGCTATGAAATTGCCAAAATGAACAAAAAAACTGCCACTCTTCCATCCCCAGAGGAGGGCCAATCATTCTTTATGGCAATGCTCGACCACATATTTCACTAATGATGTTCCAGAAGTTGAGGTAACTTGGCTATGAAGTTCTTCCCCACCCAGCTTATTCCCCAGACCTTTCTCCTACCAACTATCACTTTTCCAAGTGCCTTGACAGTTTCCTGCGAGAGAAAGAGTTCATCAGCTCCAGAACTCCAGATTTTAACGTCAATAAATTAAGTACCAGTTACGCAGTGGGATTGATGTAATCGACTTAATCCTTTTGTCTGTCCTTGTTTGTCCCCTCTATGTTTAGCCCCTTGTGAGCAATAAAGAAATAAGAAATAAGAAACGTTGGCACACCAGGCAAAATGCTTATCAGTATTTCATCTGTCTTTATGTTCTGAGTTCAAATTCTGCCAAGGTCGACTTTGCCTTTCATTCTTTTGAGGTTGATAAATTAAGTACCAGTGGCATACTGGGGTCGATCTAATCAACTAAATTTAGGGCCTTGTACCTAGAGTAGAAAAGATTATAATAAGATGACTATGTCAATTTAGCATCCCCACTATTTTTGTGCTTGAAAGAAGAATAGTTCCCTTCTTCAAGATGTGTGTGTGTGTGTGTGTGTGTGTAATAAATATATGATGTTGATTCAGATGGAGGAGGATGGTTTGTAGAATTTTAAATAATTACACTTTTTTTTTTGCAGCTCCTACTTTAGTGTAAAAACATCAATAGACTTGTCTCCACAGAGTTAAGTGATAGTAGGAAAACATATTCTTTATCTGACAAAATTTTTTTTTTTCTTTTCTGCTCTAATCTCTTAATTATGTCATCATAGCTTTCTACCCTTTTAACATGTTCCTTTACTGTTACTCTACAGATAACTTATTATTATTATCATTATTATTATTATTATTATTATTATTATTATTATTATTATTATTATAATATCTTTCATCTGTCATCATC
>NC_068985.1:96213635-96219380 GCF_001194135.2 Octopus bimaculoides | reverse complement strand
TTTATAATTTTTCTAAATTGTTCTTCATTTTAAAGGGTTTTTTTTTTTTTTTGTTTCTTTTTCTACCTGGGAGGTCTGAAGTAGTTAGTTTCAGTTTAATGCTTTACCTATGATCAGAAATATTGGAGAATTATTTCTTCACTTTGCATAATCGAAAGTATTCTAATTACATTATTTATGTGAAAAGAACGTTTTAGTGTATCATTAACTTTTATTGCTGTGAAACTAATCCTTCATATTAAAAACAAACAATATAGAGAAAACAAATAGCTACACTTGTGTGATTTTTAGTTCATTTCATTTATTTGTTTGGTTTCTAACTTGATATATTTATTTTTGCAATAAATACTGCCTTACTGATTATAAAAATAATAAGACAATACATGAATATGGGTTTTAAATAAAATTTGCTTTCTCTTAGATTTAGAATAATCAATGGAAAATGGTTCTAATTAATATAAATTTTAATTTTCTGAATTGAGTGAGTACAGTTGAAATGATGCTGTAGCCGACTTGTGAAGTGTTGTTGTTTGTTCCTTCTCAAGCCATGCCTGGTTCATAAGGGCCGGTTTCACTAGCGTATAGGTTCCCCACCTGGACAGGACACTGGTCCATCACTGGTGAGCTGCTAGATGCAGGAGGTAAGAGTGAGCAAAAGTTCTGGCAAAGAATCAGCAGATGTTCGCCATTACCGTCTGCTGGAGACGTGTGCAGCTCAGGTGTTTCGCTCATAAACACACTCATCACCCGATCTGAGATCTGAACCCACGATCCCTCAACCACGAGTCTGCTGCTCTAACCACTAGGTCATGTGCCTCCACACTTGTGTAGTAGACTTAATCCATAATTTGATTTTACATCACCTGGTCCCAGGTTCCTTTTAGCAGAGTCCACTTTGTTACATGCATTTGAGGAAAGGGCAGCCTTCTGTAATGATGATACTAACACTCAATGCATGCCGTGAAGTGTTTGATGACTGAACAGAAATATTATGGGGTGAAGTAGACTCCTTTATCTTTCCAAGTACAGGGTAACATTTCTAGTGCTGGTGCTATGATAAAATGCACCCAGTACAATCTATAAAGTGGCAGGTGATGGGGAAAGATATGCAATCATAAACCATGCCAAAAATTGGAATGTATGAATGAGACATGATGATCCATGATTCATCTAGGCAGGCAGTAACTCCAAATAAAAATCAACTCAATCCATGGCAACCAGTCCAGTCCATCTCAGCATGGAAAAAGGATGTTGATTATGATGAGGATAGACTATTCAGCTAATATCAAATGTAGGCCACACATTTGTTTAATGTTTGCAATCAGAAATTATCCATAAATATGAACAGACTATGAATTAGCTGTTAAGATTTTCATGATCATAATTCTGTTTGTGTATAATGTAATGTCTATGTGGGTTAGGAGTGTTAGTTACATGGATTTAGGGATTGGGAAGAGCCATCCATTAACAAAGCAATAGATGTATGAATATTTGTTGACATATTGAGAGTCAGATACTTTGATAATCACCA
Organism: Octopus bimaculoides; assembly: GCF_001194135.2. NCBI lineage: Eukaryota > Metazoa > Mollusca > Cephalopoda > Octopoda > Octopodidae > Octopus > Octopus bimaculoides. The sequence goes on along the minus strand of NC_068985.1, from coordinate 96,217,849 downwards.
TATAAGGGTGTGTGTTGGGTGCATTACTGATGAATGAATAACAGAGAATAATCAGATGCTTAATGTATACAGTAAGATTTTCTAGTTGAATAAGGAATGAATTATGATTGTCTTTTGAATCAATCAAAAATACTTTGAAATAGGTTAGCGCATAGAGTAAAGAATAATGTTTTTACAATTTGTTGCTTAGTAATTCTTCTGCAGGTGCTTGAAATTAAAAGTTTCAGAAGTGTTGAGCCTTTGATATTTATGTCTGGTTTTATATATAAAATGCATTTTTAGTTTTTCATGTAAATTGGTTATTTTACATATTGTAACTTGTATGATTTTTGTTTCCTAATTGTTTTAGAAGGATGTTTTGGATGTATTCTAAAATGGTTAAGAGATAGAATATGTCTGCGTCTTCATACCCTTATCTTTCCATTTCTATTGTTGCATATTTTTGTTATTATTAGTGGAGGGAGAACTGAATTAAGTATAAAAAGATGTTAATAATTAGTGTTGCCAGTAAAATATTTTTAATGCTAGATTTAGTATTGTATTGTACAGCAAGAAAATTAGCACACACATACCCATCCATTCAACACATGCCAGCAAATCGACCCCAGGACTTATTCTTTGTAAGCCTAGTACTTATTCTATCGGTATCTTTCGCCAAGCTGCTAGGTTATGGGGACATAAACACACCACCATCAGTTGTCAAGCGATGTTGGGGGGACAAACATATACACACACATACATACATACATACATATATATATATATACGACGGGCTTCTTTCAGTTTCCATCTACCAAGTCCACTCACAAGGCTTTGGTTGGCCCGAAGCTATAGTAGAAGACACTTGCCCAAGGTGCCATGCAGTGGGACTGAACCCGGAACCATGTGGTTCATAAGCAAGCTACTTACCACACAGCCACTCCTATATTTAGTGGAAGTAATTGTATGGAGAAAAGGATAAAGTGAATTTAACAGTGTGCCTGATTCAGTGGGTGGAAGGCTGAGGGTTTCTTCCAGTTTGATAATAAAAACTTGTCAAGATGTATACACCTCAACAAGTTTCTGTTATTGAAGTGGAAAAACATAATATAGATTCCATGAACAGAATTATTCTCTTTCTCTTGAAACTTTTCTTAACATTTTCTCTCATATTTTCATTCTTATTTTTCCCTCAGAAGCAAGATTGCTGTGTTAGAGTTACTGAGAGATTCAATGATTTAGAAGATTTGTTAGATGCTAATTCAGATATATTAGCAAAGGTTTAATTTCTATGCTTCTTTTTAAATAAAGTCATTAACATAATTTTTTTAAAATTTATTTTCATTTGGCAGCACCGGATAATTAGATAGTTTGCATTGAAATAATTTTTTTCCATGTATTATTGGAAGTTTATTTTTAGTGAACAATTATAATTTTGACAGTATCTGAAATAATTTACCTCTTTCCATTTTCACATTTCAGCGTAACCTTCAGTTGTCTCAGCAAGTCCGAGAACTGAGTGAACAGATTAATCAACAATCGGATTATACCTCCAGCTTAGGATCAGCTTGTTGTACTTTGTTATGGAGAGTGTCACGTTCTGAGGAAAGCATTCAAGCCATACTAGTGGGAGTAAGTTGTTACCAAGATTTACTACTTAAAAATATTGCCTTTTTAAAATGTGTTTTCTTTTAGAAGAAAGAGGAGGACCCATACACTTTATAGGTCTCCCATGACTGAAGATCAGGCTTAACTGTGATGGTGGGAGAAATACTGGGGGTTAATATTTTGAAAGAATTTTTTTAGGTTATGGGTTAGATAAAAAAAACATTGGAAAAAGTCCAACAAACATTTTCTCTATTACTCAGAAATGATATTCTTACTGTTAATAATATAACTTGCATAGTTTCATAGAACTTTTATTGTAGAATAGGCTAATTTATCATATTTGAATAATGTTTAATGTTTGTCTAGTATCAGACCCTATCTTCTCTATTGATTGCATATCATAGACCATAGTTTGATGAACTATGTGTCACTGCTAGATTTCAATTGCTGATTATTCAGTGTCTTATTGACATCATATATTGACACTTACTGAAATCATTTAAGATTAGAAAATTAAAGTGAAGATTTAAACAACCGGAAAGCAAATTACATGTACTTCTTAATTTAAGATAAAGTTACTTGTAAATTAGTGCTTTGTAGGATCATCATAAACACAATGCAGCTGGTATAATAATTTTGGTTGATACAAATTAGCTTTTGAGTCAAAAACAAAGTAATAAAATGACCAGTTAAATCAAATTGATAAAAGATGATGCTTCATATCAAGATTACAAATATATTCTTATTGGCATAAGATGTTAATTATTTTTATAAGCTATGGAAGGTTGTAGTCTAGTATTTTGTGTGTGTGTGTGTGTTGAAAGAGGGATTGGGCGTGCATTTACAGCCATGTAGTAACTAAATAATAAGCATATATCATTGCAGAGCTGCACCAAAGAACACACTGTTATAACTAAAAAGTGATCCATGCATGAAACACTGCTGCAAATAATGTTAAAACAATTATACAAATCTAATTTAGATGCTCAGACTACCAAAGAAGATTTTAGACATTGTTAAATATTTATTGCACCACCTGGAAATAATAACATCTTTATTTCCAGTGTCTACATAGCTATGTAAATTTATTTTCCTCACCATGTAGGTATATTGGCTAATATTTAATTTGTTATGGGTTAGAATTTTTTCCAGTTAATTAATTATTTTAAGTTGCTTTCTGCATGAAACGCTAGCACTTACCAGTTTGCTAAAAGTATTTCCAGAGCATGCATCATCCACTTATATCATGTCTATATCAGTAAAACTTAACTCGTCAACTCACTACAGCCACTAATTTAACAATGTATTCTTCTATCCTGCCTCTATTTTCAAAAAGAGTGGTGGAACTATTCTCACATTGACTCAAACAGAATCCTTTCTCCATATGTGTAGGCTGTGTTGAAATTTAATTTCTGCTGTAACTCACATTCAGCTTGTTTCTCAAGTTTGCATGTTGTATAAAACAATCAAATTCAGCTTGTTGTTTTCCCATAACTCCTGAATCACTCTCTTTCAACTCACACTTAGTGTCACACAACTTACTCTTCATGCAAAGAAAAACTTCTATGTAAGCTAATATAGAAAAACAGAGGCATAATACAGTTCATTGTTAAGCTTGTGGTTGTAACATGCTGGTAAATGATGTTTTGCCAGCTGCTTCAGATATGAGAGCAGTTCTGTAGTATGAGATGCACTTCTGATTTGTCAGGGATATATATATAAAAAAAAAAAAATAAATAAACTGAAGTATTTCATGATCTTAAAGAAGAAGCCTTAGAATGTAGTTTCCATGACAGGTCATTAGAATTTGTGTAACTTAGCATTTTTTGCTCTGTGTGTGAAGGGTTAAGTGTTCATGAATAAGGAGAATGTGATACATATGTTTCCTTTATATGTGTGGTAACTGTGTTTCTGCTGATAAATGTGACTGGGTTTTTATCATGTCTGTAGTAAAAGTTGTTTTGTTCTCTAAAAGAAATTATGCATGTCTGGTTAAGTCTAATGAGTAGACAAAGCTCTCATTACAGTAATCAGTGGATCTGTTTTATATATTTATAAATGTTTGGGTATCTCTTCATAGAAACTGTGCACGTTAGGTTTTATAGTGAGCATAACTAGTGGTAGTTCATTTGTATTGTAAAAGCTGGTATTATATATCATTAGTGCCCCTGGACTGGCTCATGTGCGGGCGACACATGAATCTTTTGAGTGGGATCGTTGCCAGTGCCCCTGGACTGGCTCATGTGCGGGCAACACATGAAATCTTTCGAGCGGGATCGTTGCCAGAGCCCCTGGACTGGCTCATGTGCGGGCGACACATGATATCTTTCGAGCGAGATCATTGCCAGTGCCCCTGGACTGACTCTAGTGCGGGTGACACATGAAATGTTTTGAGCGGGTTCTTTGCCAGTGCCCCTGGACTGGCTCATGTGCAGGCGACGCCCCTGGGCCGGCTCTTGTGCGGGTGACACATGAGGTTTTTCGAGCGAGACCGTTGCCGGTGCCCCTGGACTAGCTCATGTGCGGGCGACACATGAAATCTTTCGAGCGAGATCGTTGCCAGTGCCCCTGGACTGGCTCTTGTGCGGGCGACACCTGAAATCTTTCGAGCGAGATCGTTGCCAGTG
>NC_068985.1:96184195-96213403 GCF_001194135.2 Octopus bimaculoides | reverse complement strand
CATGAGGTTTTTCGAGCAAGATCGTTGCCGGTGCCCCTGGACTGGCTCTTGTGCTGGTGACACATGAGGTTTCTCGAGCGAGATGAGCGTGGCTGTTGCCAGTACCGCCTGACTGGCCTTTGTGCGGGTGACACGTAAAAGCACCCACTACACTCTCTGAGTGGTTGGCGTTAGGAAGGGCATCCAGCTGTAGAAACACTGCCAAATCAGATTGGAGCCTGGTGTAGCCATCTGGTTTCAGCAGTCCTCAGTCAAATCGTCCAACCCATGCTAGCATGGAAAGCGGACGTTAAACGACGACGACAACGAGTGTTTAAGGACAAACCTTGCAGTTAGCTTGTAATATGACAGAGGTATTCACACTGCAACCCTGTTACAACTAATTGTATCATTATTATGCCCAAAGAAGTGAGAATTGCTTATGTACCAGTTTCATTGAAGAAAATCTTCAGTCTAATACAACTAAAGTAAGTAAATAGAGAAAGTTATTAAGGTCAGAAGAACAAGGGGAACAGTATAAAAAAATGGGCCCAGACAGCGAATAAAATAACAACAGAAAGCATTGAGTACTTATCACTGTGTTCTTTGTTTAATGTTAAAAAGCCAAAATTTCCACTTATCATGGAAATCAAGTTTTCAAAATTCTGTAAAGGCCTCTTTTAGTTTTTATTTTTATTTTTCTGTAAAATAGGAGACAGTGAAAGAAAATTATCCTTTCACTCATATGAGAATTATGTTCAACTTATAAGTTTTTTTAGATGCAATGAAAAAAATAATACTCATTTACTCTAATTTTTGTGCTCAAAAATGGTATTAAAGATGAACACCGTTTGATACCTTTTGTGTCAAATATCTTATCAGCTGATTCATTATCTATCATCCTCCATATCTATGATAAAATTGTCTTTAACCCTTTAATATTCAGATTACTCTGTCAAATGTAATGCTTATTTATTTACAATGTTTTGAATTGATTGTACATCATCTCATAGCTTCAATATTTCAATAATGTGATTGTTTATTTCTAGGATGGTATTGTAGGGTAGATGTAAGAGGCCAGATCTGGCTGGTTTGAACATAAAGCAGGGATAATATTTGGGTTGGACACGGTTGGTTTAAATACTAAAGGGTTAATAGTATCCCTATATATAGATCATACATGTTCAAGAATTAAGGAAATTTCTTTAAGTTCATGATTTTCTTTGTAATCTCTTCTAAGATTTTCTTACAGATCTTTTACTCATTTCTGTGAGAATTTTGAATATATCCTTAAAAGTTGACCCACAAAAGTCCAATCACTGCAGTTAACATGAAGGTTAATTTTGACATGGAAATTCTTTGAAACTAAAAATTACAATTAATCATTTGGTGTTTTCTCTCTGAGAAAGACGATGCTTTCACACACATAAAATACTACATTTCTTTATAGAAATCAAAGTAATTTGGGTTATATAACTGTGAGATTGTGCAATGTTATTCAAAGGAATACCTTTGAGAACTTATGCTCATAGATCTTGATATTTAATCTATCAGTCATGTTTTGACACATTTAATCGTGGGACTTTTTTTGGAGCATTTGCACAGTTTGACATCATATATGATTGTTTATAGTGTATTAAATCATATATAAAAGATTAGTCAAATGGTTACTGTATGGCATGCACTGAGGCTATGTGTATTGGATATGTTCTTCTTCAGAAAAGTTATATTTCGTCATCATCATCATTTAAAATCTGTTTTCCATGTTGGTATGGGTTGAATGGTTTCACAAGAACTGGCAAATCAGGAGACTGCACCAATCCCTGTTGTCTGTTTTGGTTGGGTTTCTATGGCTGGATGCCCTTCCTAATGCCAACCACTTGACAGGGTGTACTGGATGCTTTTTATGTGACATGGATAACTTGCAAGACCTTCCTCCCCCACCACCTCAACTGAGAAGGGAATTAGTATTGAGGGAGGTAGCAGAAAAAAGGAGCCTTACATTAGAAGGGAAACATGGCTACTTCAGGTAGAGAGTGAGAAGAAGAGGGGAGGTGGGGATTCAAGAGGATGAGCAGGTGAGTTTATGAGATTGTGAAAGTAGAGTGGTAGATGGAGGGAAGGGGTGTAATGAGTGGACATAGGTAGAGGGAAGGGGTTTTGGGAAGGGGTTTTGGGAAGATATATTGTGGGAAGATCCATTATTCTCTGTTCGATGGATTTCCTGTCTTTACTGGTGCGAGTTGAAGGTCTGTGCATTCAATGAATTTTGATGAGATTGAAACAGGTGGAAATCTGAAGGTGCAAGGTCAGGTGAATATGCAGCTGCAAAACTTCCCAGCCAAGCCCCAGTAACTTCTGCCATGTCTGCAAAGAAGTGTGTAGTCTGGCAGGCATTGTTATAATGAATGACAATGCCCTTACTATTAGCAAGTGCTGGACACTTCTGGTAGATCACTGCATTTAATTTTGTCCAATTGGTCACAGTACACATCCAAATTGATGGTCCTGTTTATGGGAAGAAGCTCTTAAAAGACAACACCCTTCCAATCTCATCAAATTGAAAGCATAACCCACTTTCGATGAAGTAACAAATTGCAGATAGAAATCTGTTGGGCAAAGTTAGCTTTATCCAACTGATGTAGAACTCAGTCATCAAACCTGCTGACATGACCAAGTTGATGCAGTTGGTTTTCAACATTTGATTTGGATATTTGGAGAATATCTGTAATCCTTCTGGTCATATAACAGAGTTTGGTGTTGCTCTTAATCTCAGCTGGTTGGACAGTCGTGCATCTTGAACTGAAAAATTTCCTGGTTAAAATCTTGAAAACCACAGCTGACACACATGTTCCCTAACAGCAGTCTCCCTGTATTCAATGCATATCCTCCCTCAGGTTTTCGCCACTTTCTTGCCTTTTTTAAAATAAGAAAGCTCGAAGTGTCGATAATGTTCATTTTGGTTCTCCAAATACATAAAATATGTGTCTTGTTGCAAGTTTGCATTGAATTATGTTGAAGAGTTAAGTAGCTAACAAGTGTGCATATGCAAGAGGCAGACTGAAGTGAGCAGCTTTTTAGAGTGCATGAAGTTTAGTGTTGGCAAAAACTGAATGTACTTTTTGGTCAGCCAATTAGAATAGTGCAGAAAAAGTTCAAGGAGATATTATCTCTACTGACAAGGGATTTCTCTTCCTGAGTGAAGGGTGGATTGTATGATGCATGTGTATGAACTGCAATGCTGCATACTAGTGAGACATGGGTACTGAGTGTAGAGGATATGCAAAGAGTGTTAAGAAAGTGGGGTGAGCATGATCCACAGCATGTGTACTGTTATTGTGTAGTTATATGCACGCATCTTGGCGCAGGAGTGGCTGTGTGGTAAGTAGCTTGCTTACCAACCACATGGTTCAGGGTTCAGTCCCACTGCATGGCACCTTGGGCAAGTGTCTTCTACTATAGCCTTGAGCCGACCAAAGCCTTGTGAGTGGATTTGGTAGATGGAAACTGAAAGAAGCCCGTCGTATATATGTATATGTATATATGTCTGTGTTTGTCCCCCTCAACAACGCTTGACAACCGATGCTGGTGTGTTTACATCCCCATAACTTAGTGGTTCGGCAAAAGAGACCAATAGAATAAGTACTAGATTTACAAAGTATAAGTCCTGGGGTCGATTTGCTCGACTAAAGGTGGTGTTCCAGCATGGCCACAGTCAAATGACTGAAACAAGTAAAAGAGTAAAAAGAGAGAGTATCTCTGATATCCAAGTGGCCAAAACGTGTCAGCAGAAGGGCACCCAGGGGTCATGAACTGGATGTGGCACGGCCCCTTTAGAATGTAAGAATTTAAGGGCCAAAACACTTGCTTGAGGTGAGTTTCTTCTCTGAAGATCTGCTGTTCAGTTTTCTTGTGTTTCTTACCACTATACAATGTAGAGAAAACATCCCTGCTGTGCACTGTACCTATGTTATGACAAGTTCTACCAATCTATTGAATTCATTACCTTTACTCAGGGTAGATAGAGATCCACTCTGTCGCCATACAGAAATATAACTTTTCTGATGTGTAGGAAATAGGAAATGTAAAGTTGTGATGTTTATACTTTTCTAAAATACATTATTAGTGTTTATGACCTCAGTTTACTTACCAAAGCCAAACACTGCTTATTCTGCTTCAAAGAAAATATTGACTCTTCTTTGATAGTTTTTGTTTCTTTTCTTCCTTTGCTTAATGATTCTTTTCATTATTTTTTTTCTTTAGTTGTCTTTTGGCAGCTTCAAGGTGATACTGTACATTACTCTATAGAAACGCTGCTCATAAATGTATACAAATACAATGTGTATGTATACACATGAAAACAAGAGTAAAATGTCTTCAATCGATATAGTATTGTATTTTAGCAATAAATACAATCTTCAAGAATATCGAATTACAAGAGAATTTATTATTTAAGCTGGAAAAGTATAGAAGACAATGTGTACAGAAAAATAAATCTCTTCTTTTTTAAGAACCTGTGGTTTGTCATAATAGTTTTTGTTTTTTTTATGAGCAACAGAACACAAAGTTGCCTTTGATAGATTTCCTAAAATTAGCTTATGATAAATTAGTTTGTGTAACAAGCACTCATTCTGACACAGTAAACGATACTGTTGAAACAGAATGCACCTCATATATTTGATTGTTGGCTTACTTTGTAATATATAAGTAAGGCTTTTCATCTCAACTTCAAAATTTGTGAAACCAGTTCTTCAGATGTAAGTTATAAGTGTAACCTATTTTTTATTAATATTACATTCATAACTATGAAGAATGCATTATAGATTCAATTATACTTTTACGGACATGATGAAGAAAGAAGTTTTAAGCATTTATTAGCTGTTCATTAATCAAGTTGATATATATTTATTGAGAAAATTTGAAAAAAATTACTGAAAGAGTATGCTTGAAGACATTAAGAGGTATATTAGACAGAGGCAGTAAATAGAACATTATCTTTTGTCATGTAAATATATTGAGCATAAAAATTTTTTAGCACTTGGAAATGATAAATTTGTGTGGATTTTACTTTATAACACTGATCAGCTTCATATGGTTAACAATAAAAATTACATCCTTTAATTAATCTAATTTATGTTTACAAATAATTCTAATTTGATTCATTACATTCTTTAAAAAGTTATTTTTTAAGTGAAAATACTTATTTTCAAATAAATAATTAATTTGTCAAAAGGTGATACCCATGATCTTTGTAAGCAGGTAAAATTGATATTTTGATGCCTGTAAGCAGACAGGAGAAAGAAATGTAAATTAGAAGTTTAAATAAAATTATATATAGATTTAAAAAAAGATCTTGAAATTAATTGTTGTGCTAAAAATATCTGTGATGAATTCAAAATTCTTTCATTTTTTTTACCAGTTACAGTTAAATGGACTGTGGCCAGGCAGAATACCACCTGCAAGAGTTTAGTCAATCATTTCAACACTAGTGTGTATTTCAATCTGATATTTATTTCATCCACACCTATTTGTCAAAACCATTGAGAAAAACCATAAAAATAAAAGAACACTACAGAAACATCACTAGTTTTTAGATAAGTGTAAATTGTAACACACACACACACACACACACACACACACTCTCACACATCATGCTCCTTTCTATTTCTATTTTGTTTTCCAAGTGGGCATTGGTTAGACTTGTTTTCTGAGGTGGTGTTTTATGGCCAAGTGTCCTTGTTGCCACATACAACATTGAGACACAGTGATCCAATTTTATGCCAGGATCATCAATCATCATCTCACATCATATCTCCTTTCCCTGGTCACATGAGAGGGATGGTTCAACAACATTCAATGAGCCAGAGGACCACATCTTGTTCTAGTGTCTCAGTTTTGGCATGGTTTCTACAGCTAGATGCCCTTCCTAATGCCAACCACTTTACTGAGTCTACTGGCTGCTTTTTCATGGCACCTGCAGTTACAGTGTAACTTGCAATGACTAAATAACACCTTCAAATGATGGGAGTAAAGATGGATGTGACTTTATGTGAAGTATTCAGCATTTAGTGTGATAAAAGGGACAGGATCATGGCTTCCCAACATAATGTGAAGTTGCATGGGAGTAAATGAGGTGGAGATGGAAAGAGATATAAAAATGGTGGTAATATGGTGGCAGTGTACACTCAAGGTACAAAAGGGTTGATGGAAGAGAGCATGGGGATGGAAGGTCTGGACACATATGTGATGTGTGTGTGTGTGTATAACTTTAGCTGCCACTCACTAGCATGTATGGCTTAGTAAGATGTACCATGCTTTGACACATTTAATCGTGGGACTTTTTTTGGAGTTAATGTTTTATGAGAAAATTAGACTGATAGAACAAAGTTTTATTGTTCTTCATTTTAGCACTTATCTTTTTTTTTTTGTCTTTTTGCTCCTTATTTTTACATTTCTTAATCTTGTCTAACTGCTTATTTCTCTCTTATGAAATTGTAATGGAACTATTGACACACAGTTTCTTTATGAAAATGTTTGACTTCAAATATCTGAATTTATTATTATGGTCATGGGTATGCTTTTCCTTTTGTGCATCTCCTTGTTAACTAGACAACACAGTCTAAACCCCAGATCACCATCATCATCATCATCATCATCATCATGTTTTCCATGCTGGTATGGGTTGGACGGTTTGACCCAACTTCCGGTCTGTTTTGGCATTTTTTTCTATGGCTGGATGCCCTTGCTAATGCCAACCACTTTACAGAATGTGCTGGGTGCTTTTTATGTGGCCAGCAGTTTTGCAAGGAGGAATAAAGCTGATTGCTTAACTGATACTTATTTTATCAATCCCAAAAGTATGAAAGATAGTTGACCTTGGTGGAATTTTAACTCAGAATGTATAGAACCAGAACAAATACTACTAAGCAGTTCTGTCTGATACATTAACAATTCTGCCAGCCTGCCATCTTATATATCTTCTTATCAATCTGCTTCTATTATGGCTTCATGGAACATTGCTCTTCAGCTCAAGAGATATTTCTATGCCTGTAAATGATTTCAAGCAGGAATACCTTTTGCTGTTTGTGAACCAAGCTTCCAAGCTTTTTCTCTACTTAAGTTCATTCGATACTCTCGTATTTTCTCTCATATTCAAAACCATTCCATCTTTCTGTTTATGCACTAAACACTCCTCCCCAGAGCTGTAAACCTCATAAATAACCTCTTTTTCTACCTTCTTCCCACAGAAGTTAAAACTAGGCATTCGTTGCATTGATTTCACCAGTCTGGTTGAGGGGATGATCAATAAAGGTTATGGGCAGTGTTTCTCCATCTAAAAAATGAAAAACACAATACTAGGTTTTGATCTGGGATTTCTAGTATACAATTTTCTGGTTTCATATCTGCTGTGGGCCAATATTACTTTCTGAAAAACCAACTTAACCCTTTAGTGTTTAAACCGGCCATATCTGGCCCAAATGTTCTACATGTTTTATATTTGAACTAGCCATATCTAGCCTTTCACACCTAACCTACATTGACATTCTAAAAATAAACAATCACATCATTGAAATCTCAAAGCTATGAGATAATGCATAATTAATTCAAAACAATTTAAGTGAAAAAGGATTACATTTAACAGAGTAATCTGAAAATTAAAGGGTTAAACAACTTCCTGATTGGTCATTTGTGTGCCTTAGCTGACACTGCCTTTCAGAAATATAAGGACATCACCTAATCTTTCCCCTTTCCATTAAAAAACATCAGTGGCAAAAGGGGTTGGTTTTTGTGTCTTATCCGAGTAAATGTCTTTTTTTCCTGGATAATTTTTCCCAGTGCTCAGAACTCTGTGAAGTCGTTTCTTTTGGCTTAGTGGTGTAAGATTAGCAAACTAATGTTCCTTGTGTAGCAGCAATATACATGCTTGTAGCAGAATTGAGCTCGCAGCCTTGTTGGCAATAGTCCAGAGCTTTAGTTGTAGAACAAGTTAAAAAAAAAAACAAAAAGAAGAGACTGTTGTCCAAATCAACTCAGTCGATGTTTTTAAGACTGTTTTATGCCTTGATTACTCCTTTTGTTACTTTTTAATGAGAGCTGTTTAAATGTGACATTTAGCATGGTGGAAAAAGTTGTTCTGTGAAGGGAATAATAATGATAGCTCTTTGCTGAGTTATCAAGTGTGGAGTTAGACAGGAAAAGGTTAGCGAAGAAATTATCTTTAGTGAAAGATATTTGATAATAATTATTGGAAAGGAAAGGACTTGAGAAATGAAGATCAACAGTCATCGGACCTGGTCAGCATTTATGAAATATACACTTTGAATCTTACAACCTCTACAGTGTGAATTCTGGTGGTTTTATTTTGTTTTGTTTTTTTTGTTCTTATTTGCAAGGGAGATGCTTATTCTTCAATATGTACTAAATATTAGATTGGGAAACTCCCTGAAAGATAAGAATTGTTTGATCTTGAGCATTACTTTTTAGAAGAAAGAACACTGTTGTGAGTTTTATTGTTTTCTTTCTTTCCTTTTCTTATTTAGATTTTGGCTCTGTAGTGCAGTGTTGTATATCAGAAGTTTGGTTGCATGTTAGGCAGTTTAAAGAAGCATTCCACTAAAAAAAAAGTGGGAGATTGATATATAGACGGAGAGAGGTAGATTGACATGTAATAAAATGGAGGAATAGATAAGTAAATGTTAAATAATTATAATAATAAGATAGTTGGTTGGGATGAGTAAATAATGAGAGGCTGTAATCATGTGATAGTTGGCATTAATCAGAAGATGGGGATGGAGGGGTTGGCCTGGAAATTTCTCAGGCTTGGCAAAACAGCAAGAAATAAAACATTAAAGCCAACAGACAATAATTATTGCAATCGTTTCATCAACAAGAAAATATAACTGCTAAACTGAAAAGATGCTTAAAATTGTATCTCATAGTTTTTTCAAACACAAACAAAATGTTTGGTCTGTTATATTTTTTTTGCTTTGTTACTTTAGTTAAGGTTAGCTTAAAGAGGTTAATTTTGTTGATGCAAAACAAAAAAAAAAAAAACTTAGTTTATATATAGTTCTTCAAAAAAAAAAAACTGCTTTAATAATACTAAGTAATAAGTATTATCTGGAAGAGCTGCTGATAATAGTAAAGTCAGTATTGTGTGATTATATTCTTTTTAGCTAGAAATGTTTTTTTCTTTTTGTTTTTTTTTTTGTTCCAGGGCATTTAAAACTTGTGTGAATGTTGCTTCACAAGATGAAGATCCTCAGAAGCATTTTTTTTTTGTTAACACTTACCCCTCCACCTCTCCCACTTTCCGTGTACAGAGATGACTGAGAAAGATGAGTAGATGATATTTTAATGCTTTCTTTCTTCTATCACCAAAGAAGTATTTTCAACACAGTGGAAAGGAGCCACAGCTTATGATTATTACAGAAATAATGGTGTGATGGCAGTTCTAGTGAAAATATCTATGACTGCCTAATATCACAAAGGAAATGTAAACAATAAAAATAAAATAAATTAAAAAAACAAACAGCAGAAAGCAATGTAGACTCCACTCAAGCAGTAGCAGGATATGGGAAGTGATAGAGAGGAATATTATCTCATAGAAATTTTTAATCTATTTTTGTTGTTTTAATGTTGCTTTCGTTTCTTCATTTCTGTCCATTCCCCCAACTCTTTGTTGTTGTTGTTGTAGGTTAGAACCAAGCCAAAGCTTTCCAAGTTGACTTATTATCAAAGGTGTTCTTGCCATGACCCTCACATCTCACCCTCTCCAAAAAGTTCTTATAAGTTCTTTTCAAAGATTATAAGCAGGATATAATTCAAGGCTCGGCTCCCTCAATGGCCTCTTTTTTTTTTCTCTCATGGTAGTAAACTTTGACATACATTTATAAAACAACACCATCTAACTATTGAGTACTTCTGATGAGATCTCCTCTGTTGCAAAAAAAAATCTTGTAAAGATTCCAAAGAGTGGTCGATTGGAATGTTGATTACTTATTTAGCTCTCACTGTTATAGAGTATACTTGACTAAACAGTTTCCAAGTAGGAGTCTTCTACTTGAGAATTGAGGATCCAAATCTGGGGTCAATGTCCTTTAGAAGCTACTTTGAAAGTTGTCACATAATCCTGTATATATTTTTTTTCTACTTCCTGTTATGAGAAACTCGTTCAAGGTTACTGGAGACCAGATGGAGCTCTACTTAGTGAATAACATTCAAGTTTGCAAATCCCTCAACTCCTTATCACATTACAATGATAAACCCTCCCTTACTGATAATTCTTATTCTTCATTCATCATTCTCATTAGCTGCTCTCTTTTGTTCATACATACATACATACATAAATACATTACTGCAACAATAATGGACTATATTTTTCAAAATGTGTTATGTATTATGGCACCACTGTTACAGGGTACCCATTGCCTTTCATGTGACACCTCCTAAACTTCACATTACTTACATTACATAATTTTACATTACATTTTAAAGATCACTCCCACTCTACGCAGCTCATTTTCCTGCCATATGGTTATTGGTATAAATCACTTCTCTTCTGTGTTTTTATTAATCGTACTAAAGAGATAATCTCATTTAGGAAACTTCTATGTGGTAGTTCGACCTGCTAGAAATAGCAGTCAAATCTCCCTCAAATTACGGTATGCCAACATGAGAAAAGGACACATTAGAAATGTAGTGTGTAGTACACAATACCAAGGGAAAAGCTAGGCTATGGGATGTTCATTGCTGGAACCTTTCATCATAGGTCTTACCATTTTACAAAACAGTAATCTGAGAGGACTCACATAGATATTCAAAGTACTCCCCATTCTCTTATATAGCAATAAAATATAAGTACAGGGATTCACCAGTTGACATGGTTAATTTGCTCCATGAAAAGACCATGCTATCTGGATGTAATCATATATAAAACCTACAGTAATTGGACCTTTCAGAATACTTCACTGAATTTTTTTTAATGTATTTTTCACCATGTTTCTATGTAAGAGAACCTCAAATGGATTGTGGATATGTGTTCACAATTCAACAGTCTATTAGAAATATAAGGTACAGGACTGACTATGTGCTTCCCAACCAAGTGGTTTGGAGTTTATCTTCATCTCTGCTGGATGCTTGACTTGGTGGACAAGGATATGTTTTGGAGGATTCTGGAGCAATGAAGTACCTCCTTGACTTATTGGGCTGATGATGGCCTTGTACGCTGGAACAGTCAATGCAGTTCAGATTGGGGGGGTTCAACATCTGACTTTTTCCCAGTTAGATCTGGGGTTCATCAGGGTTATATCTTGGCTCCTGCTCTGTTCCAATGCCTGCATGGGTTAAATACTTGGTTGATAGGTGGTTCGATCAAGTTGTGATGCCCTCATTGGTAAAACTAGGATTACAGACCCAGATTTTGTTGATGACATAGTTGTTCTTGTCGAGTCTCTGGATGCCTTAAGGAATGCTCTCCTTTCACTGCCAAAAGCTACTGAGAAGACCCTGGCTCTTTATGTACTCATTCATGTGAAGCAGACTCATGTCCAAAAACTTTTCAACCATAGTCATCCTTGTGTTGTTTGTTTCTTTTTCGCTTTTTTTTTTTCAGACTTTACCCATTTTAAGAGACTAGTGTTTTATATAAGGAAAATTTTATTGCTATTTGTTACAGGTCAAAAAAAGACACAGAGGCTTGTAAAATGAACAGTTTTGAAGTTTTGTGTCATTTAATAAACTATTGTAGAAAAGACATTTACAGTCAAGCTCTATAACAATTTAAATTAGAATTTGTTCTCATTTGGTTTTTTTGTTGTTTTTTCATATCTATTATATTAGTTGAAATAAGTTAGTTAGCTGAAAATATAATTAATTTCATTATCATGTTTTTATTTCTAAGTTAACATGACCAAAATATGTAGGGCGTTGTCATCTTAAAACTAGTGAGAGTTATTTAAAAAATGCTTTGTTGGTATAGTTAGATTATTGTTTTTTTATGTTTACTTAAGATATTTTGTTTATTAACTAAGTCATTTAACACACATACACTGAATACAAAGATGACTAGTTTGTCAGTATACATATCAAGATGGGTTTTCTTTCTGTTTTTTAATTTCAATTTAATGAAGTTGAAATCTTTTATAATGCAAACAGTTGATTTCTGCCACAGAAATATTTTCTTTTATTAATCACAGTTACATTTTGAGCATATAAAATTATTTAATTATGGAGAACTATTTTTACATTCAGTATTTTATAAAGAGTTTTCTTTTTCACAACTATTTATTCTTTTGTTCTTTTACTTGCTTCAGTCGACCCCAGGATTTATTCTTTGTAAGCCTAGTCCTTATTCTATTGGTCTCTTTTGCTGAACTGCTAAGTTACAGGGACGTAAACACACCAGCATCGGTTGTCAAGCAATGTTGGGGAGACAAACACAAACACACAAGCATATACACACATACATACATATATGCGACAGGCTTCTTTCAGTTTCCATCTACCAAATCCACTTACAAGGCTTTGGTCAGACCAAGGCTATAGTAGAAGAAACTTGCCCAAGGTGCCACACAGTAGGACTGAACCCAGAATCATGTGGTTGGTAAGCAAGCTACTTACCACACAGCCACTCCTGCACCCATTTCATCATAGCTTTACTCAAGATGTAGTTTAACAACAGCCAGATTTCAGTTTAAATAAATTGCTTATAACATTGTTGATATTTGCATATTTAAAAAAAAAAATCTGCAAACAGGAGTGGCTGTGTGGTAAGTAGCTTGCTTACCAACCATATGGTTCTGGGTTCAGTCCCATTGCATGACACCTTGGGCAAGTGTCTTCTAGTATAGCCTCAGGCCGACCAAAGCCTTGTGAGTGGATCTGGATGGAAACTGAAAGAAGCCTGTCGTATATATATATATATATATATATATACATATACATATATGTATGTGTGCGTGTCTGTGTTTGTCCTCCCCAACATCGCTTGGCAACTGATGCTGGTGAGTTTACATCCCCATAACCTAGCAGTTTGGCAAAAGATACTGATAGAATAAGTACTATGCTTGCAAAGAATAAGTCTTGGGATCGATTTGCTCAACTAAAGGCGGTGCTCCAGCATGGCTGCAGTCAAACAACTGAAACAAATGAAAGAAAGTAAAAGAAACAACTTATTCTGTTGTGGTTATGAGTAAAATCTTTTCTAAATAAGAAACAAGTGCATGTAGTATTTTATAATATAATGCTATTAACAACAGCTTACTATCCATTGAAACTACATTAAACATATGCCTACCATTTTGAATAAGGTAACAAAATAAATAATATAAATAAAAGATAAACAAGAGTACATTTATGTCTTCATTAAGCTGTAAACACAAGATAAGCATTTTTCCTCACTCAACAATTTTTCTCTTCTGATCAAAAGTTTTACTGTCAAAACACATAATCTCTTGTTAGAAATAACAAATGGAGTTGCATCTTAGTCAAGTATCAAATCACCCAAAGAACGACTATCTAGAGCTGTAACAGTCATTGGAATTCCCTCTCCTATTTTAGGCATCACTATTGTATTTTCCTGTAATTTTCTTGATTACTTTGAGTTAATTGTTTTCTTTCGAGATTAGCTTTGTTTGTTGTTGTTGTTTTTTTTTTAATGTTCATCAGTTTCTCAGTAGTATTAAAATATTATATTCATTGACAAAAAGATTTTTGTTTGAAAATTATTTTTTAAAAATGAATAAATGCAATGAAAATCAGAATTAAAATAACTTGATATTATTTTTAAAATTATAAGTGCGTATTATTATTTGGATGAAAGACCGATTATTTTTGTGGGGAATGGTTCTAATCTTTTGAACTGATGTTAGCTGTTGTGTGAAGTGGACACCACTCTCTGCAGCAACCTTAACCTGTCTCTTCAGTTGTGACTCCTTTCTTTGTCTCCTCATGAGATGTTTCTGAGTAAATGTCAATTGTTGTTGCAGAGAAGCCTGCATGTTGTTTGATTATAAGGATTTAAACTTGTGCAGGAAGTAATGGGATCTTTACTCTAAGGAGCATAACTTGTCCTGATGCAAATGCTGCTTTGAGACAGATGCTTAGTGAACACGCATCAATAAATTTTATAACAGCCGAAGCAGGTCTGTAGTATGGACTGGAAATGCTATGTCTTTCATCATCATTTTGACATCCACTTTTCCATATTTGCGTGGGTCGGATGGAGTTTATCGGGGCATATTTTCTACGGCTGGATGCCCTTCCTGTCACCAAACCTTGTCTGTTTTCAAGCAAGGTAATATTTCTCCATGACCAGACATGTTTTTGCTGAGTACTGGAAATGAACAACACTGCTTCTATGACAATGATGCTCATTTACAACTAACACTTGGAGACATAGATGTATACATGTACACACACACATGCACACATGACAAGCTTCTTTCTGTTTCCATTTACCAAATTCTCCCACAAAGCTTTGGTTGACTTGGAACCATAGTAGAAAACACTTGCCTAAAGTGTAACGCAGTGGCACTGAACCTGAAACAGTGTAGTTGGGAAGCAAACTTCTTAAACACAACATGCCTGTAACTCTCCTGAAAAATGAAGAAAAGGAACTTAAATTCAAAAAGAAAAATTATTGCTCTGTCATACATCCATTTATTTACAGCTTCAGATGTTGATCCTTACAGAGGAAAATTTTGGTGGAGGGGGCCCAATCGATTAGATCGACCCCAGTATACAACTGTTACTTAATTTATCAACTCCAAAAGGATGAAAGGCAAAGTCAACTTCGGCGGAATTTGAACTCAGAATGTAAAGACAGATGAAATACCGCTAAGCATTTCGTCCAGTGTGCTAATGTTTCTGCCAGCTCACCGCCTTAATAAGAAAGTATATTGTCATGCTAATGTAAAAAGTACATTACTTAATGTGGTTTTAACAAACTTATCTCCGTTTGTTAAAATTGTTTCAAAAATGATTGCTTTTAACCCCTGACACAAATACTCTCTGGTTTTGTGCTTTTATTCTTGAAACAGTTAAGTATTACGAGAGGCTTAAAGAAATAGTAACTTTCAAAGTAATAAAAGTTAAATGTATCATAAATATCAAAAAACATTAAAAAAAAAAACAATACTCACAGCCCTCACTGAAGAAAGGTGGAGCAATGTCTTAGTATTTGTAAAGCAATACAAAATTTAATAGAATCTCTTATGTAATATTAAGATTTCAGTCCAAAATATGAACATAAATTTGAACACTTTAATATTTAAGAGCAAGTTGAAGTTCAAAGGGTTAAATAATATTCCACACTAGATTCATATCCTTACATCTATAAGAAATTTAAATAAGATTTGTAAGACCTTGTTACTTACAATGCTTATTTCATACTTCTAACTTTGAGAGTTTCAGATGCTATTTATCTTCAACTTTTTTCCACTTAATAAATCAAATGTTTATTATGTGTGTTGATATAAGATTATATTTGTTTTTACACTTAAAAGGGAAAATGACAAATTGCGTTGTTTAGAATCAGCCCCTATAATTGCCCTGCAGCATTTTGCCTTTCCGGTCTCTGTTGCTGAAGAAGAGAAAACCACTCCAAAATGCATGCATCCAACAGTCTGGTTAGAGGACATTGTGGGCTAACTCGACGTGATTTCTGTTGACACTGAGAAATATTCTCCATGACAAAATGCAGTGAATAGCTTTGTCACAGGTTCAAATATTCCTCGAGCATATTTGAATTTGTAACAAGTTTGTATTTATACACATCACTGCTTAACACTGCCCCCCCCCCTATTTTAGACACAGAATATGAATTGCCTTGAAGTAAGTACTTTTGAATTACGTGAATTCAACATCTCTCTCTTTCCCTCCCTCTCTCTCTCTGCCCATAAATGAAGACACATAATAGGAGTCTTATGACTCTTTAAGATAAGATTCTTCTGACTCTCAGTGCTATTCCTCTCAATTTCAATACCATTAAGCAATTGAAACCATTATTGAAAAATTCCTATAACACTTTTAATTAGTTATTTTCAGTAATAAGTCTTTAAAAATCAGTTATATTGGCTGTCTTTTGTATGAGAGATAAACTTTAGAATACTAAACCAAAATACTCTCCTTGATTTTAATGTTAGTGAAGCCCTTCAATAAAAAACACTTTGAAATCTGGTTGTGTTAATTTATCATGTGTTGTGTTCTGTTTAATCTTCCGGATTCTGAACTTGCTATATCAGTTGTGCTTTCTTTGACCCTAGACTTTTTATCAATAAATGTTTGTTATTGTCAATTGCCCTCATCCAAATCATTCCTAATCAAATGATGTAACCATCTATTCCACCTTTTTGTTTAAATCCAGTGACTTGTCTCTATCTGTTTCCATTTATGAAAATCTCTTGCACCTGAGAATAAGATAGTAGTTAATGATCTAAGACCTTTGGCAATATGCCATACTTGAGTAGAAGACCCATCAAGCCAAATGAAATTGTAGTTATGGCAGATACTGGTGTCACACAAGTGGCACATAAATGCACCCATTACACTTTTGGAGTGGTTGGCATGTTAGGAAGGGCATCCAGCTGGAGAAACCATGCCAAATCCAACTGGAGTCTGGTGCAGCTCCCCAGCTTGCTAGATTTGATCAAACCGTCCAACCCATGCCAGCATGGACAATGGACATTAAATGATGATGATAATAATTAACAGTATCATTCTGACCTCAACTGTTTCGGTATTATTCTGACTTCTTCAACAAAGCACAGACTTCATCATACTTTTTGAAGTGATGAAAGAATCACTAATTATTTTGTGGTGGTTGCAAAATTCTGTATAATGACTTTTTAATCTCCTCACAAATATTAGATAATAATTATGTTACCTGGTTAACTCTTCTACAGTATTAATACTGTAATAACCTTTAACCTTTTTATCTGTGTAAATACTTTACTATTAACTTACTCAAATGTTCAATTAGGCTTTTAATTTGAATTTCTAATGCTTAATTATATTTAAGAACTGTAAAATCTTTATATCAGTTGTTTAATTATCACTTAATGTTAGTCACTGAGCAGAACAACAACAACAAAAATGACTAAAAAGATCACAATAACACTTCACCCAATGGTAGAACATTTACTTAAGATAGCAGAGTGGTGGAAAAAATACCTCATGGTATTTTGTTGCATCTCTTTATAATCTGATATCAAATCACAGTAAAGTTTACAATATGTCACCTTTTGGGGGTCATTAAAATAGGCAAAATATTAAATTGCATCCACTGTATCCAGTTTGGGAGTTTAGAAGTTTTGAAGAATATGGAATTATCCCTTCAGTCACCACTACTACTACTTCGTCATCACTACTCTCATCTGGGTTGGTAGTACCTTTTAAGGGTAGTACCTATTTATGGGTCGGTTAGCAGATGATCCTATGGCTAAGGTATACAGGACTCTGAGGAGAGTTGGCCCACAGACCTGTCACACAGAGCTACTGATGAGTGAACATGGTTGATGTCACATGACCCAGTCCTGTACCTAAGTGTTGAGTCTCTATACTTCAAGAGTAAGCTCAGTAGACTTGCAAAGTAAACTGTAAAGAAACTAATAGAAGGTGAGGGGAAACCATTGCTGTATCTTTCCCAAGACAAATCTTGAATCTTCAGATTTTGGCATGAAAATCCATGACTGCTGACTCTTGTTGGCATGGCAACTGAAGAGAGAGAAAAATACAAGTACTGAGATTGATATAACACACCAAAATCTTTGGAAGTGTCCCAGTGAGGCCAGAGTCCAATGACCAGAACCAGTAAAAGATTAAACGGATAAACAGAATCAAATTATACATGATACAACCTATACATTGCTTTCTTTATTTCTTTTTGTATTTCTCCTATAAGTATTTCTGACAGATAAGACGACTTCTTCTTTGTAGGGTAAATTTAAATCTCTCCTCTTCCTTCTTTCAATGATCTTCATAATTACCAAGTTGTTATTGCAGGATGTTACTGTTATCCTCCCTAAACATTACACAATTTGTTCTTGTAATTTTTTTTTTTTTTTTTTTTTTTTTTTTTTTTTTTTTTTTTTTTTTGGTTAGCTTATTCCTTATCAACTGCACTGTTTTGTAAAATCACTGCTGTGTAGTTTCTAGTTTCTGCTTTAACATGTACACATTATACATATAAGCCATATATATTACTTAATTGATGTTGCGTTTTATTAAACTTTTTGATCATTTTAGTCATAACATTATTTAATTTGTTATGTTTTGTTTAGTGTTACATGATTGTTGATGTTTAAATCTAGGAAACAGCAGACAATCCTTCTGTTCCCAATCATCTGTCTGCAATTTTCTGTTGTGGTTTGCACTAAAAGATCACTGAAATAAGTTCTTTAAAAGTGTGTTTTGAAACCTCTTTTATCTTACATTTTTTAATATTTTTTTTTTGTTTCTAAAACGACAAAAAAAAAGAAAGAATTTTAAAAAGGAGAAAATGTAAATAATTTTGCTATCAGAGCATTAAAAATTAAAAGCTTCACTGGACTGACTATACTTAATGTTTCTTAATTATATTAATAGCCAAATACACATCAAAAGCTAAAATTTGCTTCTAATAACAAAGTGTCTACAGTTAATCTCACTGTAATTTTGATCCATCTTCAATAAATTACCAATTGGTCTTCTGGTATGAAATTTGTGTTTAAAACTTCCTCCCATGCGACTAATTAAATATGCAGTGTTTTGGAAGAACCATAATGACTTGCAGAACTGACTTATTAGGAAACTTTTACTACAGGTCAATAAAGTTCATAAAATGAAATAAATTTGTGTGTTGTAATGAGAAAAGGATTGTAAAATTCTGGGTGGAGTCTCTTTTTTTCTCTGATAAAGAACCTAGCCCAACATTTTTAGCACTCTGTTTTGAGAATATATAAACTTTTTTAAAACTTTAATGAATGAATTTCTGTTGACACAGATCTTCACCAGTTTCCGTGTTTACTTTTGTTACACGTCTTACTACATTGTCACATATCGTTTAATGAATTTTTTAACTGGATTAGAAAAGAATAAATTGAAAATTGATATCATAAGTAAATTAGGGTTAATATTATTTGTTTCAGAAGCAAGCTGATCATAGCACAAATTGAGAAGATTATGTATAATTGCTTAGTGGAGCTCTTTAAGCAGTGTAGCAATCTGTTGCATAATTCAACAGTTATATTACTGTTGTGTAATTTAACAGTTTTACGTGTATGGTGTCAGTGTCATGTTGAGCTCAGCAAGTAATCATAAAGATGATGTATTTTCTTTTAAAACAGATTTACTTTTCCTTGTGTCTATCTTATGACTTTAACAGCTGAATATCACAAACATTATCCTCAATCTAATGTCAGTAATAAAATGCATTCCTTTTATTCTGCATACTCATACGTAGCATCATGCTAGTTAACGGGTGAAATTTAATCTCTCTTTTAGGTGCTTCTATATGTCCATTCAGGTATTCTAACAACATAATGTTTCAGATGACACTTTAACTCAATCACTATGAAGTATTCTCAATAACTGCACTGTTATTTCCTCAGTATAATTATATAAACAGCAATAACTAACTTTAATGTTATTTATATTAACTGACCGTGCATTGTCTAGTTGTCAGTGTAACTTAAATCTTTTAGACATTTTATTATGTAGAAATGTCAAAATTAAATATTTCAGTATTAGCAAAGACATAATAGGTATAATCACTAAACAGAATGTCAAAAAGATATGTGAGTTTGTTATGATAAACTATATTAGAAGCCCCATACAAAGTGTAAGAGAATTCATTTCAGGCATCAATTGCCTAATAAAGCTTGATACAGTTATGTCACAAATGACTATCTATACTTTATTTCCTATGAGAAAAAAGTTAATTTTTTATCGAAAGTTTTTTTTTAACGATGTGGCTTCCATTATCTAATCCTTAAGTACTTATATCCACTATTATAAATCTTTGAGAATATTTATACTATAGTCCGTACATAACTTAGCTTTGAGAGGTAACAGAAATAGCAGCCAAATCTCTCCAGCTCATCACCCTACATACTGTCTTAGAAAGGAAGACATTAGGTAGTGTGATTCTAGGTGCCCTGTGGCTAAAAAAAAAAACATATGGGAGGGTCGTGGCTGGCGTACCCTATGCTCATAGGTCTATTCAGTCAGAGCTAACTTGGATCTAAACAATTACATTTAGATTCAGGCTTTGCAACCTAAAATAACTATAACGTGCAGTTTTCTTTCAGTGTCTTAAAATAGTTACACAGGCAATGTTTGGAGATGTACCAACTGCAAATTACGAGTACAGATTTCTCCACTGGAGCAGTGTGCATTGTTTGCACTGAGGTAACATGGATAATCATGTTGAAATTTTATGTCTGAGTTTAATCTTAGATGAAGGATATATGAAGAAGAAATATAATGTTAGAAAATATGATATTTATAAATATCTGTCCTCCAATAATACATTATAAAGATTAAATAGTAAATGAAACTCAGTTTTCTCTTATCTTTTTAATAGTTGAGAAGTTTTATAAGTCTTTGAGGTTAATTACTTAGAGGTGCCATCTGCGTGAAAAACTATAGTTAAGTTAGTGTTGGCATATTCAACGCAGAAAGCATTAAACATTTAAATAGAAATGTTTATATCTTTTATCTTTTACATGTTTCAGTCATTTAGATGGCAGCCATGCTGAGTCACTGCCTTGAAGAATTTTAGTTGAATACATTGATCCCCAGTTCTTATTTTCTTCAGTTTGTTATTTATTCTATCGGTCTCTTTTGCTGAACTGATAAGTTATGGAATATATACACAGCAACAACAATGGTCAAGCAATGGTAGGAGATACACCACACACACATATGTGACAGGCTTCTTTTTGTTTCTATCTACCATATCTATTCACAACGCTTTGGTTAACCTGAGGCTATAGTAGAAGACACTTGCCCAAGGTGCCACGCAGAGAGACTTAACCATGAACCATGTGGTTGGAACACAAACTTCTTATCACACAGCCATGCCTATGTTTATAGTGAGGAAAATACATTAGTTCAGGACTAATATTATTCTAATTACTACAACAAGGATGGGCAACAATTCTGAATATGTTTTGGTCTCGTTAGATCTCTTAGTTGAAACAAAACCTTCATAATACTTTCAAAACAAATGATAAGGGAATAATTAGATATGCAATATCATAAACATTTAGATGTGAAAATTAACATAGTAAATGAATCTCTGAAGTTAATTAGTCAAACTGAAAAATATCCAGGGTTGTCCCATATTTACTAAAACAATTAAAATAATATTATTGAGCTAATTTAATCTTCCTCACCAGATATGTACTTGTAATTACATTCTTTGATGTCCACTACGTTAAGTATGTTGGTACTACCTTTCTTGAAGCTTTTATAATAGTCCTTT
Organism: Octopus bimaculoides; assembly: GCF_001194135.2. Taxonomy (NCBI): domain Eukaryota; kingdom Metazoa; phylum Mollusca; class Cephalopoda; order Octopoda; family Octopodidae; genus Octopus; species Octopus bimaculoides. The sequence continues at coordinate 96,191,958 of NC_068985.1, read as the reverse complement.
AAAAGCTGCTACACTTTGATGCTCAAGATGGCCTTTAACATTGGCTGGATGCAGAAGGTGACTAATGACTATGGTAACTTCCAGCAGTTGACCTATGCCTATAGAGAAGGAAATTTAAAGCAATGACATCTGATAATTAAAGAAGAATGCTTCATCGCTTCTCATTTATATGATTGAGATGGATAATTATAAATTAACTCTCTTGACTACAACTTGCCCTGAGATTGGATCTACAACAAATATGTTACATGAGGAGGGGGATAGATGATTGCATCAACTCCAGTGCTCAACTGGTGCTTGTTTTATCGACCCTGAAAGTATGAAAGGCAACATTAACCTCTGTGGAATTTGAACTCAGAACTTGAAGGCAGACGAAATACCACGAAGCATTGCATCTGATGAGCTAATGATTTTGCCTGCTCACCGCCTTTGGTTTGATAATAATAATGTTACTGAGTTTATTCCATCAAGTTAAAAATAAAAAAAAAAATAAAAAATCCCATTCCATCATCATTGATGTTGTAAGTTCGTCACCAGTTATGGTATGACTGTTCACCACCAAAATCTTGCCCATGGTTTTAGAAAAACGTTCATAGTTTATCTTCCCATGGCTCGTTTCCTTTAAGATTTGACTGGAGGGAATCTTTATGTGTTGCAGACAGTTGCACTCCAGTTACAGAAAGACCACTGAAAATTTCTGTAATTTTGGCTGGATATGGCCCATTTAAATGGTAAAGGGTTAAAGAGTGTAGATAGTATCTGGTACCTAGGAATGACCAAACAAGCAGTGGAGGAGGATGCTCTGAAAGCATGGTTGCTAGAATAAGAACCAGCTGGGCAAAGTTCAGAGCTGCTGCTTTTGTTGGTAACAAAGGACCTCTCTCCCTCAGACTGAAAGGCAGATTGTATTATGCCTTTGTACCAACAGCTAAGCTACATGGCAGTGAGACATGGGCTGTGAATTCAGAGGACATGTAAAAGTTTGAAAGAAAGAATGCTAGCATGCTCTGTTGAATGTGTTATGTCAGTGTTCATTTACAACAAAGCATAAAGTTCTCTCTCCTTTCTCAGAGTTTGTACTCTTGTAAGATGCGTGGCAACCTCACTAAAGCTGGCAGTATGAAAGAACACAGCCAGTACAGCCATAGAAACTATGCCAAACAAACCCTGTCCTTGGGCTCATCAGTTCTCATCAAACTATCCAACTTATGCCGGCATGAAACATGGATGTTAAATGATGGTAATAATCTTAAGCACACATGCACGTGCGTGCATGCACACACACACACATTATCCTCTTCTATATCACTTGAACTTTATGATAAGAGAATAAGGAGTAGAGAGAAAATTGCTGAAACAGAATGGGTTTCATGCTGTAGAGGAGTAATGCAACTACTCAGAATTTAGAAGAGGGAATGTGGTTGGAAAGTGATATATATATATTAAATAAAGTTAATAAATGAAGGGACATTGCTATTATCTATATATATGTTACTGGTGACCAATCAATTAACTGTATATCTCTTTCTAAGGTGAATGAATATATAAACAGGAGAATGAATTTATGAAACATTAGGAAGAGAATGAGAGCATAATTGCAACTGTGAATAGGGAGCACAAGTTTGTTTGCTTATGTTAAGGAATTAAAGTTCATTTATGATGGTAGAATAACTGAGAATCATGTTTATTCTTTTCTTACTGGAGATGATATTATGGAAGAGAAAATACTCTAAGAATAACTGAATCAGGAAAGAATTAAAAAGTCTGTGATGGGAGGCAGTCTTTGAGTGTCTTGAGACCTAGCTTGTTAGGAGAATACATTGTGTTAGATATGTGACTAAATAGTTGAAGATATGAGAGATGGGTCTCCTTTTAGCAGTATGATATTCTTGTGTTTATTGAATTAGAAGAGCAAGATATATATACATACATGCATACATATATATATGTGTGTGTGTGTGTGTGTGTGTGTGTGTGTGTGTGTGTGTGTATATAATGACATGATAGCCATGCATTAAATTTAGGTCAATTTATAATGCACCAGATGTTACATTGTTGTTGTTTCTCTGCTGTTTAGTCAAAGTGTCTTAACAATAGCTTCTTAGTCACTGGATTTTCCAGATTTTCTAATTCTTAGCAACCAACTGAAGCAGTGAATCTGCATCTCTTAAACTGTTACTTGTATCTTTTGTATAATTAACTATGTCCTGTCTGTTAGCTATTCTACTGTGAAATTAAGTCTGTTTTCTACATCAATATTTTGTTCGCTTTCAGATCAATTCATTACCTCTCAGCAGGCTGAAAACAAATGCATGAACACTATTGTTGAAGACATTTTTAAGGATATATTTTAATGAGGCTAATGGCTATAAAAATATTTAGCTTTATCTAAATTTCAACGTTAGAGTTCTGTTATCTCTCTCTTTACTTTGGAATGTTGATACCAAAGGTGCCAAACATAAAATGTGTTATTTGAACCTATAACTTATACATATGATACTTATAGTTCTTTTGTTTTGAGAGACAAACTTTGTCTTTCTTGGGTTTAGTTTTGGCATATTAATTGTTGTTGTATCTATTCAAGCTACGTCAGTTGAATTTACCGAGGCAAGGTGTATCTGTTTATATTTCCATCTAGTGGGCATGTGTGTAACGACTTAATGTAATTTTTGTGTATTCTGTGTAATCAAGGCTGCCTTACCTGCCTTGTGAAAATAGTAAATAGCTTTGAGAGTTTTCTGGCAATGAATGTAATGAAGAAAACTTATGGAGAAGAGAGCTTTGTTGCTAATCAAAATACTTCAACTGCCTTGCTATTAAGTTAATACAGAAGAAATATGAAATACAAATTTTGTGTTGTTATGAAAGGTAAATAATATGGAAGACTAGTACATTTTATTCTGGTAGCTTTGCTTTGTGGAAAATAGAAATAAAAAATATCTGAAAACAAGTATACTAAAAAAAATATTTCCGTATATTTAAGCCAAAATACCTTTTAGAAATCTGTAAAACTGGCAATTTCTCATGTTAATTTATTAATTTCTTGAAAAAAAAAAAAGATACAAACTCTTTTAAATGTTCTCTTCAAGTAATTGTGTGATGTTGGCCAAAAGTTCTACTCTGCTTTTTAGCCTAGTTATTTTGCATGCAACATGTTTATCTATGGCATTTCAAACAGATGGCAATTCTTATAATTATATTGTTATCTAACTGAAAATTTTGACTGAAATTAACTAATGCTGTTATGTCATTATTTTATAATTACATGTTCTAATTATGTTCAGTTATTTGTAGAACTGACCTTTGAAAAAAAATAAAACTGTTGAATTTAGCATTTAAAACATAAGCTTTATATATGTTCTAACATAGGCTGAAGGCCATACTTTTAACAATAGGAATACAGGTGAATATATTGACCCCAGGAGGATGAAAGACTATCGTCACTTCATGGGACTTGAAGCTTAGAACATAAAGAGTTGTTACTAAACAACACAGAGTATTCTAAATGCAAACATACCTGAATGCTGTGTTTTATGAATTTGTATTTCAGGATAATTAACTGATAACATTTTTATCATCATCATTTAGCATTCGTTTTCCATGCTGGCATTGGTAAGACAGTTTGACTGGAAATGGTAAGTCAGACAGCTGCACCAGGCTCCAGTCTGTTTTGGCATGGTTTCTATGGCTGGATGCCCTTCCTAATTCTAGTCACTCCACAGTGTACTGGGTGTTTCTCGTGTCACCAACATGGGTGTCTTTCATGTGTCACTGGCACAATTTCACTTAGTTTGACGTATCTTTTCAAGCACAGCAAATCACCCGAAGTCTTGGACATTTTGTCATCACCTGTGAGGCTCAACATCCGAAGATCATATTTCACCACTTCATCCCACATCTTCCTTAGTGTACCTCTTCCACAGATCCCTCCACAGTTAGAGATTGGCACTTCTTTACACAGCTGTCCTTTATATTCTTTATTTTCTTTTATGTATTTTTATGTGTAATACTAGTTTATTTTCATTTCGTCCAAAGCCATATTGCAGTGAATGCAATCTTACATCAAGTGTCACTGAAATTTATTTTGTTTTCAAAGGGGCAGTGAATAGGTAAAATATGAAATCAGAATTCTGCTTATTAAACTAGAAACAATAAATCTTTATGTTCAATCTTCTGTTCCACCTTTCTTTGTCAACTTCTTTCTCCAGTTGAAATATTGAACATATTTGTTTTTTCCAATAACTGTCACTTCCTTTTTTTCTGCATTGTATCAAATATTGCTTAATGTTTGAGTCAAACTTTATTCAATTTCAAAAGAATTCAAACCATATAAATGCAGCTATTTTCACATTTGTTTAATCCCAAGTTGGCCGTGATCAAAAGCAATCCAGTCTTGATCAACTTGTCTTTTAGGGCTATCTAGGATTACATTATCAAAATGTCCTTTTTGTCCTTAAGATGGTAAAGTATGATTAGAGTGAGATTTAACAGTTATTCCAGCTGATCGTGCTTCTGCATAGAGGTTTCTCCATTGGCTCGTTTTCGCAGTTTCTTGAGACAAGGTCTATAACCCCAAATTCTTTGATATACCTTGCTGGCAATAGGAATTCAATACTTATTTTATCATTGTTTACATTATTTACAATTGATGGATATTTGTCCTCATCTTGTTTGTTGTTAACACAATGTTTCAGCTGATATACCCTCCAGCCTTCATCAGGTGTCTTGGGGAAATTTCGAACCTGGGTTCTCATTCCTAAGGTATTTTTCGATGTTTTTATTATTATTGTTGTTGTTGTTGTTGTTCAGGTCCCTGCTTGGAATCAAACTCGGGATCTTGGGGTTAGTAGCCCATGCTCTTAACCACTACACCATATGCCCGTAGACGTCCACAGGCATATGGTGTAGTGGTTAAGAGCGCAGGCTACTAACCCCAAGATTCCAAGTTTGATTCCAGGCAGTGATCTGAATAATAATAATATAGAAAAATACCTTAGGAATGAGAACCCAGGTTCAAAATTTCTCCAAGACACCTGATGAAGGCTGGAGGGTATATCAGAAAAAACGTTGCGTTAACAACAAACAAGATGGGGACAAATATCCGTCGAATGTACATAATTCCTCATCTCTTAAATATAGAACTGTTTTATTTTATCATTGAGCGATTAACAGTTGGGAGGGCATCCAGCTGTAATGACAATTGCTCCAACAAAGCAATTCCACACACTGTCATGGTAAAAGGATAAACAGCAATAAATAGATAATAATAGGTCTTGGGATGCTGATCATGGGGACACATGGAACTAAGACTAACAAAACAGACATCAATAATTACAGAACAAATATAATAAAAAATATACTAACAAATGTTTATTTAGATGTGTGCTCATATTTGTATGTGTGTGTGTGTATGTATGCTTTTGTGTGTGTGTGGCGGGGAGAGAGATTTATGAAATGAAATCTGCATGTGTGGCTGTGTGGTAAGAAGTTTGCTTCCCAACCACATGGTTCAGGGTTCAGTCCCACTGCGTGGCACCTTCAGTTAGTGTCTTTCACTAGAGCCTTGGGCCAACCAAAGCCTTGTGTGTGGATTTGGTAGACGGAAACTGAAAGAAGCCCATCGTATATATATATATATATATATATATATATATATACCTACATTTGTGTGTCTGTGCTTGTCCCCTGACCATCGAATAAGTACTAGGCTTACAAAAAATAAGTCCTGGGGTCAATTTATTTGACTAAAGGCAGTGCTCCAGCATGGCCGCAGTCAAAAGACTGAAACAAGTAAAAGAGTTAAAGAATACTAATAAATTCTTAACTACATCCATGCACTCACACACACACATACACACACATGCTCACATACCTCAGTATCAATCTGGATGATGATAACCTTTAGTTGAATGCAAAACCATATATTCTGAGATTTTCGAAAATTAAGCAGTAAATTATTTAAAAGTCCCAGAAAGTCATTTATGTAATTGCTTTTGAACTTGGCTTATGCTAAGAATAGTTGATAATCGTAGATAGCGAGTTTTAACATTATTGCTGAGTGGCTGTCCTAAATGGCTGAAGACCATAATGGTAAAAACTGAACAATCACATGTAATTGGCAAAGTTTTAGTATCTGGCCTGTTGATGAATGGTAGGTATCACTTGCATCTTATCTAAAAGCACCATGAAACAGATTTATCCTCATCGTTTTACAATCATTGAAGTTGAACAGATGATCATTACCAGATGTTTTGGAAAATATTCACAACTATTCTTAAATTACTTTCTGTGGAATACTTTGAGAGAGAAAGAGAGAGAGAACGAAAGAATGAACAAAAATCACAAAAAAAAAAAAATTATCAAAAAATCATTTTGTATTTAGTAACTTGGTGAAATAATAAACTATAGCTTTAGTACTAGTGCAATATTAACTAATCTCTTTAAAGTTTGGATTTTTTCTGAAGCAAGTAGTTGATGTACTTTGTTTTTTTCTTTTTAATTTCTGATTATTGGAATTATATTACTAATTATTTTATAATAGGCATCAATGTGAATGTTTTAACTTGGCAAGAATTAAGTTATATAGCATTTGATGCTGTTATGTGAAGAAAGACTTATTAACATTTGTTGTTTGTGCACAAATAAAGGTCAGTTACAGTCTATCGGTTTTTGATAAGTATATTACAGAGTTTCTGCAGGCACAACAGTTTTGTAAAAGAAAAGTTTTCAATATTAAATGTGAATGAGGAGGTAAGCTGGTTCCATGGCTGTGTGGTAAGAAGCTTGCTTCCCAACCACATGGTTCTGGGTTCAGTCCCACTGCGAAACACCTTGGGCAAATGTCTTCTAGTATAGCCTCAGGCCGACCAGAGCCTTGTGAGTGGATTTGGTAGACGAAAACTGAAAGAAGCCCATTGTGTCTATATATATATGTGTGTGTGTGTATGTTTGTGTGTCTGTGTTTGTCCCCCCACCATCGCTTGTGGTGTGTTTATGTCTCTATGACTTACTGGTTCAGCAAAAGAGACCGATAGAATAAGTATTAGGCTTGCAAAGAATAAGTCTTGAGGTCGATTTCTTTGACTAAAAGGCAGTGCTCCAGCATGACCACAGTTAAATGACTGAAACAAACAAAAGAATAAATGAATGCCAAGCACAGTGTTTAGCAGCATTTTGTCCGTCTTTATGTTTTGAGTTCAAATTCCATTGAGGTCAGCTTTGCCTTTCGTCTTTTCAGGGTTGATAAAATAAGTACCAGTTGAGCACCGGGGTTGATATAACCAGCTTTCCCCCTCCCCCAAAACCACTATCCCTGTGCCAAAATTTGTAACTTATATTGTAATGCAGGGATCAGGCAACAAGCTGGCAGAATCATCAGCATACCAAGCAAAGTGCTCAGTGGAATTTCTTTTGTCTTTACATTCCGAGTTCAAATTCTGCCAAAGTCAACTTTGCCTTTCATCCTTTTGGGGTCAATAAGTACCAGTCAAGCATTGGGGGTGATGTAATTGACTTACTCACTTCTCTAGAGTTGCTGGCCTTGTGCCAAAATTTGAAACCAGCATTAAAATATGTCATCCAGTCTTGCTTATAATACATGGATATATTAACCATTTTACAACTCAGTAATTTTTTTAATATTGTTTATTTAATATCGATTTGAACAGTCAAGATTCTTGCTTGTGTACTTTCATTTAAAGTAATGTGTATTATTGTGAAAATAAGCTTGTGATATTTTCAGAGAAATTCAAATTTAAAATCAC
>NC_068985.1:96179562-96184028 GCF_001194135.2 Octopus bimaculoides | reverse complement strand
ATATATATATATATATACACAGCCACTGGCATGGGTGCCATTTGCGTGACAGCAGTATCTGCCATGACTGCGATTTTGCCCGAAGAAGACCCATCAAGCTGAGCAAAATTGCAGTCGTGGAAGATACTGGTGTCACGTAAAAACACCCATTACACTCTTAGAGTGGTTGACGTTAGAAAAGGCATCCAGACATAGAAAACTATGCCAAATCAGACTGTACATAAAGGTGTTGTATTAATTACCTGTCAAATCAATACTAATTGATTGATACTAGAAACAGTGATCTCACAGCTGGAGTTTGATGTTATTAAGAATCTAACATCTTCAGGAGTTGTACCTTTCAAAGGCATATCTTCCTGTACACACAGATCTCTATCTATATATATATATGTGTGTGTGTGTGTGTGTGTGTGTGTGTGTGTACACACTAGAAAAAAAAATCATGCTTATTTTCCATTTATTTTCTCTGTGTTTCCTACATTGAAATGTATAGTATTCCACCAGTAAAATATATTGTTAAAAAAAAATAGAAAACAAATGGAAAAAAAACAAAGAACTTTGTGACAGCTCTTCCCTTCACATACAGGCTGTATTAAAGGTAACTAAAGTATGAAGCCTTTGTAACAAAGGCACCTTACAACTACATGAAAACATTTTTAGTAACAATTGAAATGATATATATTTCTCATTTTGGTATTTAGCCAATAGGTTGCCCCTGCAACAGATGCCACATTATTTTGCCAGGTGAGAAAAAGAAATGCGAGGAAGGTATTTTTTAAAAATGAATCTTGCCAACAAAGTTAGCATACCCTGGATTTTGGCAGAAATCTTTTGATTCTTGATACGAACAACTTACATGCTTTCACTGAGTTACAGATAATTTGACAAATTGATATTTATGTCTATAAACCTAGTTCTGTTTAATTTCTTTCACTCTTTGGGCCCATATTTTCTTGTTTATGTATATGTATATATATATATATATATATATATATATAGATGTATGCAGGTGTGTGTATATATACATGCATACATACATATATATTGTATTTATGCAGGTGTATGTTTATGTTTATATTACATATATGTATATGTGTGTGCATATGTATAAGTGTGTGTGTGTGTGTGTGTGTGTGTGTATCTCATTGTCATTTAACATCCGCTTTCCATGCTGGCATGGGTTGGATGGTTTGAATAAAAATTGGCAAGCCAGGAGGCTAAACCAAGCTCCAATCTGATTTAGCAAGGTTTCTACAGCTGGATGCCCTTCCTAATGCCAACCACTCTGAGAGTGTAGTGGGTGCTTCTTACATGACATGAGTACTAGTCAGGTAGCACTGCCATTGGCCACGCTTAAATGGTGCTTTATATGTGCCACCAGCACAGGTGCCAGTCAGGCAGCACTGGCATTGACCATACTCGAATAGTGCTTTTTACGTGTCACTAGCATGGGTGCCACACACTCGAATCATGCCTTTTACATGCCACTGGCATGGGTGCCAATCAAGCAACACTGGTATTGACCATGCTCAAATGGTGTTTTTATGTGTCACTGGCACGGATGCCAGTCAGGTAGCACTGGCATCAACCACAACTACAATTTCACTCCGTTCAACAGGTCTTCACAGGCACAGCATATCGCCCAACAATTGAAGGGTACTTTTAAACATATAGGAACACTTTTGAATCAAAGGGGACTCAATACAAGCTATACAGTTAAGTACACAGCAACTGGTTACATTTTACAAATTTATTTTTTTAGCAAACAATCTCCACTTTCACTATTTTCAAAAACTCTTCAGAAACTAAATATAATTTAATCTATAAATACAGCAAAGTCCTTTCAGATATGTTCTTTGTGATTCATATGTTCAGAACAAATTTAGCAATTAAAATAATTTCTTGTTTCAATAGGACATCAAAGAATTAGAGATAGAAACACTAATGAAAGTGCACATTAGACGCACTAATGAAGATCATTACATATTATATGAAAGCATTTACATAATTTGGTTTCATAATTATATATAAATGCTTTAATATGCATAGTGTTATATATATATATATATATATATCATAAAATGCAGTAAATAGTTACCTAATTGAATCAGTAATAATGAATTATAATAATATGTAGCTCCTGTTCAACAGGGACCTTCTCTTCCCCACCCTTTTCTCATACGTTCAACTCTCATTTTCTATGAACATCAGGGTTCATAGTCTTGTAAACTGCATGGGGATCTTACTTGTGCCAGTAGCTTGTAAATAGCACTCAGTAGAGGCTGTAAAGCGGTTGGCATTGCATCCAGCCATAGAAACCCTGTCAAAGCAGATGCTAGAGCCTGATGCCGTCTTTAGACCCAATGGATCCTGTCAAACCAGCATGGAATACAGACTTGAAACAATGGTGGTGATACCTGCAATGTAAAATCGACACAATCGCAGACAATTCCTCAAACATGTACAAACACTCAAATATCCACATGGACTTGTATCTTTTTGTTTTTTTTATATCTTTTTCCCTGTTTCAATCATTAGGCTGTGGTCATGCCGGGCACCACCTTGAAGAATTTTTGTACCCCTGTACTTATTTTTTGTTTAAGCATGGTACTTGTGTCAGTTTCTTTTTATGTCTACAAGGATGTAAACATACCAACACCAGTAAAATATAACCATTTGTCAAGTAGTGATGGGGGGCAAACACACACATACACAAATGCACACAGACACACACAATAGGCTTCTTTCAAGGCGGCGAGGTGGCAGAAATGTTAGCACACCGGGCGAAATGCTTTGTGGTATTTCGTCTGCCGTTACGTTCTGAGTTCAAATTCCGCTGAGGTCGACTTTGCCTTTCATCCTTTCGGGGTCGATAAATTAAGTACCAGTTGTGAACTGGAGTCGATCTAATCAACTGGCTCCCTCCCCCCAAATTTCAGGCCTTGTGCCTAGAGTAGAAAAGAATAGGCTTCTTTCAGTTTCCATCCACCAAATCCACTCTCAAGATTTTGGTCAATCTCAGGCTATAGTACGAGACACCTGCTCAAGATGTCATGCTGTGGTACTGATCCTAGGACCATATGGTTGGGAAGCAAACTTCTTACCACACAGCCATGCTTAGGTCCATATATTCATACATATAAATCTTATGTATCCTTAAATACATGTTCACACATGCATACAATCTGCGGTCATGTTGGGGCAATGCTTTGAAGGGATAAGGCAATCAAATTAGCTCCAGTGCTTGCTCTAGGTATGTGTACAGGTATATGCATATGTGTGTATACTGGTGTATATGCGTTTGTGTGTAAGTATGCATGTGTATGTATGTATATATGTGTATGTACGTGTTTGTATGAATGTATATGTATATATGTGTGTGTATGTCTCTATGTATGTAGATATGTCTGCATACTCACTGACATCCATGCATTTACACATAAAAGCATGAAAAGTTTTAGTTATATATATTTAGATACATTTAGATGTATTACTGATTTACATCCATTTTTTCCATGCTAGCTTGAGTGGAATGGTTTATTTGTTGGAGCAGTTGTTTTTACAGCTGGATGATAATCTTCCTGCCATTCTCTCCCCACCACCCCACCCCACCCATTCACACACACACATTCAACAGTGAACCAAAAGTGGGACATATTATTCATTTTTCATTTTTGTTTTTCTTGAATTCAGCAAACTGGAACAAACGAAAGAATTACATGTATAGAAGCACAATACAATGACAATAATAGAAATAATTTATAACCATATGCTCAATATTCAATGTTAGACACACATAATTTTTGCCGTTGATCACCCTACTTTTCATTCCTCCGCATGTCTCCTGTCGTTTTTTTAATTAAATTAGATTTTGAAATTGTCCCCCTTGCCTTCTTTGACAAAAATTAGTCATTAACTAATGATTCTTCTTTTCCTTACAAGTATAATTTTCTTGATCACTCATTCAGAAAATCAATTTCCACTTCAATACTTCAACCCTAGGTATGTTAAAACTTTTGCTCATTTTATTTTCATTTAGTTTGATATGTATATAGACATGGGATGAGGTGCTGAAGCACAACCTTCGAATATTGGGCCTCATAGAGGCAATGACAAGAGACCGAGGTCTCTGGAGATATGCTGTGACTGAGAAGACCCAGCAAATAAAGTGAAATCACAGCTGTAGCCTATACCAGTGTCACATAACCATCCCATTTGAAAAGTACCTTTGAATTGTTGGGCGATACACCATGCTTGAGGAGACCTATTAAGTCAAGTAAAATCAAAATCTCAGTCAAAAATGGAAATTGTAGTTGTGGCCGATGCCAGTGCTGCCTGACTGGCTTTCATGCTGGTGGCACGCAATAAGCACCTTTCATGCGTGGAGTGTTGCCTGACAAGCTCCCTGTTCCGGTGGCATATAAAAAGCACCATCCAAATGTGGTTGATGCCAGCACCCCCCCCCC
>NC_068985.1:96179247-96179478 GCF_001194135.2 Octopus bimaculoides | reverse complement strand
GATGCTAGTGTCGCCTGATTGACTCCCGTGCTGGTGGCATGTAAAAAGCATCGTCTACACTCTCAGAGTGGTTGGCGTTAGGAAGGGCATCCAGCTGTAGAAACCTTGCCAGATCAGATTGGAGCCTGGTGCAGCCTCCTGACTTGCCAGTCCCTAGTCAAACTGTCCAGCCCATTCCAGCATGGAAAACAGACGTTAAACAATGATGATAATGATGATACATATATATAT
>NC_068985.1:96172044-96178348 GCF_001194135.2 Octopus bimaculoides | reverse complement strand
TGTGTGTGTGTGTGTGTGTGTGTGTGTGTGTGTGTGTGTGTGTGTGTGTGTGTGTGTGTGTGTTTATCAATACATGTTCTATCTACTGCCAAAAACAATGAAGTTTTTCTCCTATAATTATTTAAAGCTTGTCTATTTATATTTTTGCATTTGTCCAAGTCATAGATTGTGGGTTCAAACCTCAGATTTCACTCTGGCTTTCATCCTTGTGGAGTAGATAAAATAAGTACCTGTAATATACTCGTGTTGATATAATTAACTATATACCCCTGCCACTTCAAAACAGTGTCAGTGATAGAAATATTGTTGAATATGGTCTTAACATTGCACATATAGAACCTTTCACTGACTTTAAACTCCAATAGCAGTCAACAGTATAAAGGATTTCTTGTGGACATCCTGAAAATGCTTGATTATTTCTAATCAAATAAATCTCTTACTGTTATTCTTATAAATGAACATCCAATAAAATTTTTCAAATGACATATTCTCTCTCTTACAAAACATTTGGTTATTTAAAGCTAGTTACCAGTTTGTTCGATAGTTTCCCTATTCCATGACTGACACCCAGCCATAAATTAACAGGATGTCTTATTCATAAGCTGCTTCGAATTGACAGTCATGTTTCCTTTTTCATTTTAATACCTAATGCTCAATTAAGTTGACTAGATTTCATCAGAATTTTCTTCATTAATGTTTATGACTAGCTACTTGCATTCCAGTGATTAAATAGAAATGTCCATTTTTCCTTCAGCATCAAAATCTATTTCCCTTTTGTTCAAATAATATCTTGAGAGCGCTTGCCTGATTATATTTAATAGCAGAGCAACCTTGAAAGTGTGTGTCTTTTCCACAATTAACAGTTCAAATTATTGAAATCATCTGTCAGAAATTGGGCAAGACCTCATCATAAAATACGAAATAAAGGTCATATAGGAAATGGCATTTTAGATAGAATCTCTTGAAGATTATTTTTTCTTGAAATATATGATACTCACTGCTAAAATGAGGACATTTTCAAGATAAATCTGCCAATAAATAATTAGTTGTTTAGATTTCTTGAGAGATTTCTTTCACTGGTTTGTATTTTCTTCATTTGTTCGTGTTACGTTGATGATGATACTTTCAGAAGATGTCGCTACTGTTCTGTTGCTATCTGCATAAGAGTATTATCAGAATATTGGTAAATATATCCGATGGAAGGAATATATTTAACATGTGAATATGGACAAAATATTCTATGGAAGGTATTTTTATTGAAATGAAGCCAGTTATAAGAAATAACATGTCTCATTGGTTCCATTAATGGATGACATGTCTTTCAAGAGGATTACCATTACATAGCATTTGGTAGCACTAAGTACGCCCTCTCTTAGTATATATTGTTTTAAGAGCTCTATTCCTTGTGTATGTTTTACTAGGCTAAGCAAACATTGCATATAAGTGGCAATATGGTACGCCAGTAGAGTTGAGTTGTTGTATGTTTTGGTTTGTTCTTCTCATAGCAAACATGTTACTTACAAGAAATCTACTCTAAATAAACATATTCTTATATGTCCTTTGTGACATTACTTCAAATGTTCAACACTTTAACTGTTCATTTAGAATGACAATATCAGAGTCTGAATTTATTTTACATCTTTTGCTGCATGCTGTTAAGTATCTCCTATCTTACTAACATGCAAATGATATGCTATCTTTAACAACACAAACTTAGAACTGCTGTGATTTTTATCTAAAATTCTTAAGACAATAAACTTGAAAAGAATAAAAATTACATTAAAATTTTCAAAATATGTACGATTCCATTGATAAAGAAAATAACTTCATTGTTTTTTTTTTTATGTTTATATTTTTTTAAATAAGAGCTGATATATCTAGCTGTAAGAAAAAATATTTTGTTAAAAAACAGGAAAGTTTTTGTTTTGAAAATAATTTATTTAATTAATCTGCATTAATGGTCAAAATAATAAAACGCATCATTTATGAGACATAACACATAGTTGTTATATTTGAAAGTTAATACATAATATTTGTTATTATCTTGATTTATTTATATCAATCTCTTTTTATTATTTTTACATACTGATACAATCTCGTATGTTCTGATAATACACATGAATTTTCTTTATTTAAAATATCAGGAATGTTTTAGTGACTAAGAATTAATCATATTTTTAGGACTCAATCCTATTTTTTATAATCACGTATTATATTTTTTGATAAACATAGATGTAGTCATAGTTATGTGATTAATTTTGATTTACAACTATGTCCTGTGGTTCAGAGTTTGATTTAAATGGTGATGGTGCCATATAAAAAGCACCGGTTTTGGTGCCATGTAAAAAGCACTCTGTAACATGGTTAGCATTAGGAAGAAGAGCATCCAGCTGTAGAAACCCTGCCAAAACAGACAATGGAACCTGATACAGTTCCTGGCCTTGTCAAACCATCCAACTCATGCCAACATGGAAAATGGACATTAAATAATGATGATGATGATGATGATTGATTGATATGGCTGACTAAAATCACTGAAGATGGTGTACCGTATAGCCCCAGTCCAGTGACTTAAAATAAAAGAATTAAAAAATTTCATTGATCGTCATCATTACTCCCAGTAAGTTTTTAAAATATTTTAGATATTTATTTCAGTCCAACGATTTTACTGTTTACTGAATGGATGGATGATTATGAAAATATTTATTTTCTCTGAGAGTAGATAATAAGTGCACTTTAAATTTCTCGGTGATTATAGTATAACACA
Source organism: Octopus bimaculoides (assembly GCF_001194135.2). Lineage (NCBI taxonomy): Eukaryota > Metazoa > Mollusca > Cephalopoda > Octopoda > Octopodidae > Octopus > Octopus bimaculoides. Next base: position 96,175,581 of record NC_068985.1, on the reverse strand, counting down.
ATACTTATATATATTTCATGCTGGATGGTACAGAATAGCTTCAAGGCTATAGTGTAACGAGAAGAATAAATACAGGGATCAGAAACTCATATAATTAGAGTAATTTTTTAAAGTTGGAAAACCTTCCCCCATATCAGCCCAGTTGTGTGAACAGCTGTACAAATGAAAACAATACATGAAGCCATCAAAACAGTTTCAGTCAGGATTTTTGAGGTGAAAGAAATATAAAAGTCTTTGAGTTAATCAAGGAAAGAATTAGTTATATATCAGTGATTTTAATTTTAAAAAAACGGGTCTGAAATGGATCTGTGATCGACCATTATCAGGAGTTTTTGGAGAACTGTCTTTGATCATTACAAAAAAAGATGCTTGAGTTTAGAGATACAGGCAGGGATAACAGACACCTTGAAAAGTAAGAAATAGACTGAAGCAGGCAACTAAATACTGCTTGTAGAAGGACACCCTTATATTTTAAACACTTAATTCTTTTCTTGCACATCTTTTGTTGTATCAGATTAACAACATGAAATTCACAGGCTATTTTCTTAGGTATTATATTTACTAGAATAGTACCTGATGTTGCTTAGACTGAAAAATAGCTGTAAATCATCCAGAAATTGTTATTTAGGCATTTTCTGTGTAATAAACAGAATTATTGTACTTATTCTATCGGTCTTTTTTGCCAAACCACTAAGTTACAGGATGTAAACACACTAACATCAGTTGTCAAGTGATGGTGGGAGATAAACACAGACACACAAACATATACATATATATATAGAGTGGTGAATAAATCGATCTTGGATATATCGAGTTTGAAGCTTCTGTCTCTTTTAAATATACAAATTTAAAAGTTAAAAACCTTGAAATATAAATATAAACTGTAAGAACGACCCTTAAGGAATCTAGTTAATGATCCCCTAAGGTAAGTTCTTATGCTATATTGGTAACGGTTGCTACATCCTCTGGAAAATTATATATATATATATATATATATATATATATGTGTGTGTGTGTGTGACTGGTTTCTTTCAGTTTCTCAAATTCACACACAAGGTTATAGTAGAAGACACTTGCCCAAGGTGCCACACAGTTGGACTGAACTCGGAACCATGTGGTTGGTAAGCAAGCTTCTTACCACCACAGCCACGCCTAGTAGTTGCTTTTATATTTTATTTCATGTCTTCAAAATCTCTTTAATTTATGATTGTGTTTTTATTAATGTGTGAATCATTAATACGAGGGAAAATTACATTTGGTTGTGATCAAATTGAGCTGGTATTCACAAAAACAAAATTCAACTTCCTGCTTGAATTAAAATGAATTTTTTAAAAAGAGAACAACGAAAAATGCAAGAGAGAAAAGCAAAAGAAAAAGAAAAAATTAAGCAGAGATATCATCATCATCATCATCATCGTGTTCTTTTATTCTTTTACTGGTTTCAGTCATTTTGACTATGGCTATGCTGGAGCACTGCCTTTAGTTGAACAAATCAATCCAGGACTTATTCTTTGTAAGCCTAGTACTTATTCTATTGGTTTATTTTGCCGAACCACTAAGTTACCAACATCAGTTGTCAAGCAATGGTGGGGAAACAAACACAGATATACAAATACATACATACATGCATACAATGGGCTTCTTTCAGTTTCCATCTCCCAAATCCAGATAGGAGGTTTTGGTCGGCCTGAAGATATAGTAGGAGACACTTGTGCAAGGTATCACACAGTGGGACTGAATCCAGAACCAAGTGTTTGGGAAGCAAACTTCTTACCACACAGCTATATTGGCACTCCTGCACCTGTATGGCCACTCCCACACCTATATCGCCACTCCTGCAGTTGTATTGATGATGGATAATCTTGCTATTTCCAGATTGTCTAAATGCTTAACTCTTTAACATTCAAACTGACCATATCTGGCCAAAATATTTTGCCTCTTTCATGTTCAAACTGGCCAGATAAAACATGTTGCACCTACTCTACAATGCCATAGTAAAAATGACCAAGAAATTTCAAAGATGAGACAATGTATAAGCATTAGATTTAACAGAATAACCTGAATACTAAAGGATTAAGACAGATTACTATTAATACAGCTAGAATTTTTCAGATTATTAACCTTAATTTTAGAAACGAAATATTTTTAAAAAATATATCTGCACTGCTCCACTTAATTTGATTTCCATTCCTCATTGGGTATCATATGGCATTCAAAATAGGAACGTTTGTTAATAAACTAAGGTACTAATGGTCTTGTCCACTATGTCACTATGTACATGCGATAGTGGGCCCTTATCAATAAGGGCATAACAATCATTAGTTTAGAGATAAAGGTTTGAGTCCTAATATATTTTGGTACTATGTACATATTCCAAATGACAGCTGGTTATTTTGGAGCTCAAACCAATTCAAATGTGTCATCATCATCATTTAACGTCTGCTTTCCATGCTGGAATGGGTTAGACAGTTTGACTGAGGACTGGTAAGCCAGGAGGCTGCACCAATCTGATCTGGCAAGGTTTCAACAGCTGGATGCCCTTCCTAATGCCAATCACTCCGAGAGTGTAGTAGGTGCTTTTTACATGCCACAGGCATGGGGGCCAGTCAGGCAGCACTGGCATCGACCACACTCGAATGGTGCTTTTTACATGCCACCAGCATGGGAGCCAGTCAGGCGGCATTGGCATTGATCACGCTCGAAATATCGAAAAATATTTAAGCTCTAAAGATAAGGTTAGTTATTATTCGGAAAAATTATAATTGTATCATTATCACCTGATTGTTAAAATAATTTTGTAATGAATTTTAGGTAACAAAATCTGTATTGATTGTAAAAATCAGAACTTTGAACCATGAAATCCTGAATCTATTTCATTTAAAGTTATTGGTAGAGAATATGGCAGTCGTCTAACATGTCTCCCAATACTCTATGATAAACATCTGAATGACATAACATCATTGCTAATTAGCTACCTCCTATAATGGTTACCACTTATATCTAATTAGTGTTACATTAAACTCCTCTTGAGAAGTTCGTTTGAAAAAGATGAAGTTTCTGTGGAGATTTGTTTAATTGGTGTACATGCATGTATAAAAATATTAATGATATAAGATATTGCAGAAAGTAGTTGAAGACGGTTCTGTGGTGTAACTTAGCATCTTTTTTTCATTTTTTATTCTTATTTTTTTATTACAACTTTTTATTTAGCCCATTTGATACCAACCTACCTGAGACTATCCCTGGTTCTATGAAATAAGCTTTCTGCTTTAAAGTGATATTCTTACTCTTTACTCTTTTACTTGTTTCAGTCATTTGACTGCGGCCATGCTGGAGCACCACCTTTAGTCGAGCAAATCAACCCCAGGACTTATTCTTTGTAAGCCTAGTACTTATTCTATCAGTCTCTTTTGCCGAACCGCTAAGTTACGGGGACGTAAACACACCAGCATTGGTTGCCAAGCGATGTTGGGGGGATAAACACAGACACACAAACATACACACACACACACACACACACACACACACACACACACA
>NC_068985.1:96141824-96171982 GCF_001194135.2 Octopus bimaculoides | reverse complement strand
ATATATATATATACATATATATATATACATACACGACGGGCTTCTTTCAGCTTCCATCTACCAAATCCACTCACAAGGCTTTGGTCGACCTGAGGCTATAGTAGAAGACACTTGCCCAAGGTGCCACGCAGTGGAACTGAAACTGGAACCATGTGGTTGAGAAGCAAGCTACTTACCACACAGCCACTCCTGAGTGAAAATCTTCAAACAAAGCTTCATTGTAATTTATGTTTCAGATACCAACTTAACAAGGTCAAAATTATTTCACTAAATTCTTCATTTTCAAAATTTATTGAAACAAAAGCAGTGTTTTTCAGCAGAAAGATGGTAGCAAAAGGGTTAATATCCATGCTGGGATAAGGTGTCTGAGTTTACAAGTTTATATATTTACTTGTGTTCTTGAAGCAGACTTGGAAAGGTAGACTAGGTATTTCCCAGGCAGATCTATTGACACAAAGTTTAGAAATTTCGGAGGAGGGGGAAGGTAGTCGATTAGATTGACCCCAGTACACAACTGGTACTTACTTTATCAACCCTGAAAGGATGAAAGGCAAAATCAATCTTGGCGGAATTTGAACTCAGAACGTAAAGACAGACAAAATACCGCTAAGCGTTTCACCCGACATGCTAACGTTTCTGCCAGCTCGCCGCCTTTAAAATATTCTTTTCTACTCTAAGCACAAGACCTGAAATTTTTGGAGAGTGGGGCCAGTCAATTAGATCGACCCCAGTACGTAACTGGTACTTAATTTATCGACCTCATTATCATAACTGTTCTGGCAATAGAAAGGGAAAATCATAGGAACTGTTTTGTTGTTGACAGCCTGACTTGGAAGAGCTCTAACAGATCTTTGAAACATTAGTAAAGGTAAAACTGAAACCTCGATATCCCAGTACCATTTGTGAATTGATATTGTTTAACATTTAGGAAGGGAGTTGGCAAGAACTCAATACAGGCATTGGGTAAACAGAAGTTCATACAATGACTGTCTTATTGTGGGATTAAAATAAACATGGTAGAAGTTTAGATGACAATTGAGTTTGTTGTCAAGGTATCTCTGGTAAAAGCAAACCAATACCAACATCATTTTATGTCTTTCATGCTGGAATGGTATGGATGGGCTATCATGATTCTTGTAGGTTTTTGCCCTCCTGGATAGGTTTGGAGATCATGTCTCACTTGTGTTTCATTTGGCATGGTTTCTACTGTTTCCTAGTACCACTTTATGAAGTGTGTTGGGTGCATTTTATCATTGCACCAGAACAAGAAAAGTTCTCATCCACTTTGCATGATTGTAGAGTTCTTTCAACCCCTACATCTCTATCCATTTGCTAACTATTTTACAGAGTGTACTTGGGGGCAGTATATAAAAAGTGTGCAGCTGCATAGCAGTGAGACTTAGGTTTTTAATGTGGAACATCTGTGAGACTATAGTGGTATTGAATATCAACCCTTGTAATATTAATTCTGAGGAAATACAGAGAAGTGAGCTGAAATAATGATTAGACCTTAAAGACCATTTGAGAGTGATCTTCACTTGTATATAGACATATGATGTGAACGGACAAAGTGCTGAGTGGAACAATGTTATGTGCTAACAGTGGGCAGTACTGTATAGTAATAGTGGAATCGCTGGAAGAAGCAGCGAAACCCTATTCAGAATGTTGCACTCTCAGATGAGATCATACAGGATCAGGAAGATTAAATGTTATGTTGCACTGAAAAGCTGTGCACCAGGAAACCTTGGCTGTTAAGATGACAAGCATGACGATAGTAACATTCAAAAATCAAGTAGTTTCTCAAACTATTTTTATATTTATTTCTAGGTCGAAGTTGCTCACTAAACTAATATTTTAATTCCATCCAGCTACAAATCTAATATCTCAGCTTACCCTTTGGAACCTTCTAGTTGATTTTTTTGAAAGTTCTAAGGCTCACATGCATATGTTTAGATGCATATATTACTCATGTCTTTTTGTATGTGATACACACACACACACAGTGTGTGTGTGTGTGTGTGTGTGTGTGAACAAGTAGACACGTGTAGAACAGAGGGGTTGTTTTTTTTTGTTTTTTTTTCAATTTTTGCACATTTGGATTAAAGAAAATTATGCTTCTCAATCTCTGCTGATACTCATGAATAATTTAGTGTAGGTGTATTTTTTCTAATTATAAAAAAACCCAATGAAGGTGGAGAAATATAGAATTACTGAAATAATTTAAATAAAGTATGAACCGACGTAATATGCCATCTTTATTTATCTTTCCTTTAAAAGTGATTAGCCTCGTGTAATTGTCGACTAAAATTACATCATGGGGATTCAAGGATTGACCAGTAGTGTTGTTATGGAGGGGAGACGCTAGTAGCTGATGGTGTTTTGACTTTGACTGCTTTTAATATCTCTTGATTTTCTTTTTAATATGCTTGAGAAAATTGTTTAAAATATCCTTCTTCCCTCTTTAAGTAAAATTTTTAGTATATAAACATTCATGATATCTTTTTCATATATGGAGTGTTTTACTGAAAGTTTGTTTTCAGTTGAGAGGTTAACTAGTTTGTTGACTGAAATTCTCATTTAAATCCCCTTCTTTCTCTCTCTCTCTCTCTCTTTCCTTTTCTTCCCACTCAATCACTTATACATTATTGACAACAATAACCATTAAAACTTCTGAAGTGTTTAAATACTATTCGCATATCGTTAGCAATTTTGTGTTTATTTTGCCATGCTGGCATGGGTTACAATATATGAAATAAAACAAATATTTTCAGACGTCTCAGATGTGGTAACTAAACTACTTTTAGTTTTTCTAAAACATGAGTCAATTCCCTAACTAATAATTTAACAAGAAGTGGGGATAAAAGTTGATAACTTTCATCAGTTCTTTTACTCATCTCTCTAAAACCAAGTTAGTTTAGTAATTAATGACCACCCGACAGATTTTTCACATCATCTTCTGACTATTCCCAACTCTAAAGATTTGATATCAATAGCTTCTTTATAATCTCTATTGAAAACTCTTACATCAAAATATTCTGCTTTCTGACTCCCTCACCATACTTAGTTCTTATGTTCTTTGGAAATTCTAATCTCAATACCCTTGACTAGAAACATTTTAAACATTAAATGTTTTATTTTGCAGTGGAACAGGAAATCAATCTGTGTGTGTGTGTGTGTGTGTGTAGGTGTAGGCGCAGGCATGGCTGTGTGATTAAGAAGTTTGCTTCCCACTGAAATGGTTTCAGGTTCAGTTTCATGCTGTGGCACCTTAGGCAAGTGTCTTCTATAGCTGCAGGCTGATCAAAGCCTTGTGAGTGGATTTGGTAGATGGAAACTGAGAGAAGCATGTTGTATGTGTGTATGCATGTGCATAGTGCATGTTGACTGAAATTGTCATTTAAATCTCCTTCTTTCTCTCTCTCTCTTTGTGTGTCTTGTTTCAACATTACATAATTGTTGTAAATGAATGTCATTCATTTCCAGTACTCTGCAAGAACATGTCTGGATGTGGTGAAATATTACCTTGCTGAGAAACATTAGGATTGGTAACAGGAAGGGCATCTGGTCACAGAAAATCTGCTTCAATAAACTCTGCCTGCACCATGCAAGCTTGGAAAAGTGATAATGATGCCTATGCGTGTTTCATATCTAATCTGTTTACGCCTGCTTTATAGAAATTAGTCTTCTTATGTAAAATACAGTAACCATTTTTTTCTTTATGTTAAAGTCAAATTACATTGTCACCCTTCAAGAATTGATAAATAACTTCCAGGAACTCTGTGAGAATTATTTCTGTTAATTTCATCTCTCATCTCTGTAAATAAACTGACAAAAAAATTAATGAAATTTTGCATATTACAATGGGAAATTTTCTAATACGCAACATAACTTACAATTTCACATGTCCCCACAATCAGTATTTGAGTTTTCTTGCAGTTGTTAATATTAGTTTGTTCAGAGTTACAAAGTAAACACAATGGTTGTTGTTAATCTGTTGTCAGATGCATGTTAGCTATTTCAGACAGCTTTTTGTCCAAGGCTATTTGTTGCCATCATGTGTGAAAAGTGTGTGTGCTTTGAGTAATATGTACTGGAAAATCTGTGAGCATCACACATTGAAGAAACCAATAAATCAGTGCTTGTATTTATTCTCTTTGTGTTGCACAGACAATCCTTGTCACTTTCACCACAGTAAAGGCAACGACCCAGTGATTGACTGGTGAGAAACCTGTACCCAACGACACTCTTGTTCACAAAATATAAAATAAAATAAAATAAAATTATATGTAACAAATTGTTTTCTTCTCCAAAGAATACGGCTGTGGAATTTCATCTCCATTGCTTGCCTATTGAATTTATAATCAATGGTTTTGGTCTTTTTATTCTGTATTCTTGTGTTAGAATATTGTAAATGTTCAAATGCTCTATACTGTTTTCATTATTCGTCTGTTACATTGTTTTGTTAAAGATATATTAAATTTTGTATAGTTTCTTTGATTTATTCATGTTTATTCAAAAGTTTGTATGTGGGCAGTATAATTATATTCATCTCATGCACTGTAATGAAGAATAAAGTGCTCATATAACATTTGCAGCTGTACTAGTAAGTAGCTGTGAACTCATAGTACAAGTTTGTTTTGATATGGATCTGTATTTGTAATTTTGAATAGGTTAGGTATCTGTTAACATAAAATGTACCCATGCTATGTTTTATGTAACCGAGGACACCAAATGCAAGAGGTCTTTAGGTGAGATTTTATGTACTGAAGTGTTATTGTGATGTGTAGTAAATTCCCCAATGAAATATTATATTGTTTTTATTGTCAACAAGCAGAAGCTAAATAGAACTAAATATATTAAACATGAAATAATTGTTTAATGGCAGTTAAGTCTTTTTAAAATCATTCAGCAAAAATGAGTGTTTTATTTCTTTACATATCCATCATCATATATTGTTTTCTTTATTGAGATTGTTTATTTGAAAACTTATTATTACTGTTCAACATTTTTACACCCGGGTTTTGGTTTTCATTTTATCATTCTTTGGCTAGATTTGTAAATAAATGCAATTTTCACTAGTCTTTAGTCACTCAGGCTGGGATAGAGACAAACTGCATGTGTTTTTGTTTTTTTTTTTACTGCTTATATGAAGTTTGAATTTTGAATTGCTCAAGAAAGTTCTGGCTGAGATTCATTTACAGGAATTTACAATTTTTGGAAGTAAAGAAAATGATTGGCTGCTTTGTAATCCCCAAACTTTTAGGCTTCTCACTATTATTCCATTGTTTTGATTGTCAAAATGAAATAGCCTTGGATATACATATTACATATAATAAAAATTGTTCTTGTGTATGCTTATCACCAGTTTATGATTGAAAAATTTCATTTATATATTCTATGAAATAGAAAAATTACAGAAGCAGTTTCCACATCCTACTCATGCATGTTTATCATCAGCAATCACCCTCTCTTCTACTCACTCTGTTGGTTACATTGCTCTGAACAAACACAGACAACATGGAGTATTAAAAACTCCTTTGTCTTCCCCCATATAAGGCAATCTCACCAGTGTTGTTGCCACAATAAAATGCACAAAGTGCACTCTGTAAAGTTGTTAATGTCAAAGAGGAGAAAACGTAGGGTGAAGAGGCTTCTTTAGTCTTGTCTTATGGAAGACCCAATAACCTTTCTAATACCAGTGCTACAATAAAATGCACCCTGTACACACTATAAAGTGGTTGGTGATTGGAGTGTCATAAAGCTATAGGAACCAAACCACAGATATATAATAGTGAGATGTGGTCCGTCGATCTGTCTGAGAAGGTAGTAATCCCAAATAAGAACTGGCTCAAATTGTGACAACCCATTCAATCCATATCAGCCAGAAAAGTGGCTATAAAAGGATGATGGTGATGATGATGATGATGATGATGACGACGACGATGATGATGATGATGATGATGATGATGATGATGATGATGATGATGATAGGTGCATGGTTTTGATGAAAACTTAGTATACTTTTTTTTTATATTTGCAATTGAGGAATCTTGTGCACAATACTTACCAAAAGTTTACATTAGATACGTATGATTAGTAGCATAAATAACGAGCTAGATATCTTCTATCCTTTACTTGTTTCTGTCATTAGACTGTAGTCATGCTGGGGCACTGTTTTGAAGAACTTTTAGTTAAATGAACTGACTACAGTATTTTTTTTAAAGCGTAGTATTTATTCTATTGGTCTCCTTTGCCAAACTGCCAAGTTACTGGGACATAAACACACCAACACCAGTTGTCAAGCAGTGATGAGAACAGACGTACACACACGCACAAACAAACATATATACTTTAGGCTTCTTTCAGTTTCCATCTACCAAATCCACTCACAAGGCTTTGGTCAGCTCGAGGCTATAGCAAAGACACTTGCCAAAAGTGCCACGCAGTGGAACTGAACCTAGAACCTTCTTAGTACACAGCCATGCCTGTGTCTATCTCATGTAAGTAAAAGAAAAAATGTTTGCAAAAACAGATTTATAAGATTAAGTATTGCTTATACAATATAGCTCATAATCTTCGAAAATTTGTTGTGAAATATTAACATTTCAAACTTCAACATTGAACTTTTCTATAAATTTCATCTTCATTTAACATTAGCCACTGTACTGTTGTTACTTAGTCCCATGTCACCACAAAATGAATAGAGCTGAGAAGCAAAGTATTCCAACCAAAACCACTCCATTGCATTCGGGTATTGCATACCCTAGACTATATCCTTACCCAACCTTTCCTTCTTTAAGCTGGAAGGGACTGATTGGAGGAGTATTTAGACAAGTAACTTCATAGAGGTTCTCTCTCTCTCCCTCAATTAAATGGGAGAACCATATTTTAAACCAGTTTCTTGTCTGTTTTTCAGTCCTTCATTCATCATCATCATCATCGTCTGCTTTCCATGCTGGCATGGATTGGACAGTTTGACTGAGGGCTGGCAAACCAGAAGGCTGCACTGGGCTCCAATCCGATCTGGCAATGTTTCTACAGCTGGATACCCTTCCTAACGCCAACCACTCCGAGAGTGTAGTGGATGCTTTTTATGTATCACCGGGGCCAGTCAGGCGGCACTGGCAACGACCACACTTGAATGGTTCTTATTATGCACCACTGGCACAGCACCAGTCAGGTGGCACTGAATTTCAAGGGGACAAGTGCTGGTCTGTATTGTAAAAATGATGTTAAATAATATCAACAAACTAGAATAAATTAAGAAGCTTTAAGCTGTAATGAATTCCAGCATTTTATGATTTTATGTTCATGCTTGGTCATTCTTCAGAGGTAATCCTCTTAGGAACTGTTGCTCTTATTTCATTTGTATTCATACTTTTAACTGTTGTAGTGTGTCTGGTGCAGCTAAAGATTTGGTTTGCCATTAATTTGGTATGGCAACTTTTGTTTATACTAATTATTTAATACTTAGCTCCCGCCTATTCCTTTCTCAGTAGTATACCAAATAAGGCCACTTACCTGATTCTTCTGGAGATTTTTCTACCCTCTCCTTCTCAGTATCCCTTTTTCTTAGCTATGTTTACTTCATTTTCTGTCTCTAACATAGCTTTCTGAGTGTTGAACAATGATATATCAAATATCAGAAAGCTAAGTTATGGAAAAAAAGTTAAACACTTGATTTATATTGTAGCAGATTGGTCTTATTTATTCTTATTAGTAAGTATTGGTGTATGAAATTTAATTATGGCATTTGTCACATTCTTTTCCTTGACCCATTTTAGTTGACTGGAAGTTACTGATTAGTATGCACTATAACAGCTGTACGTATGAGCGTGTGTGTGTGTGTGTGTGTGTGTACATATGATTGGATATTCAAAAGAAAAATACGCAATACACAGTTTGATAATTCATTGAAAGTTTGTGATTTACTGGCCAAATGTAGCAAGAAATACTGCTTAGCAATGGAGCCAATAATTAGCTTTGGTTGCAAGCATACACCTGTGTGTGTGTGTGTGTGTGTGTGTGTGTGTGTGTGTGTGTGTGTGAGGAAAATAAGGCAAGGTAGAAAATCTTAAAATAATTTTATCATGAAATACATTTTGTAAAGGTTGGTATTGGTTTCGGTCTTTTCGACTTTTTCAACTAAGAGTAAAAACAAGTAAAAAATTAAATTGAAGAAAAAATAGATGAAATGTTTAGTAAATATTTCCATAGTCTTCAAATAGCTAGAACATTTTCCTTTTTTCTGTCTGTCAAAGCTAGTTCCAGCCATGCCCATTCTACCGATATTAGGTTTAAGAGTAAGGTATCCAGTATATTCTTCTGTTTTTATTCTTTGAGATAGTTGAAGGTGGAGTGCATGTAAGCAGATTTAACTGAACTGCTATTTCTAGCAGGCTGAGCTAGAAATTTATTTGCAATAGTTATGCAAATTAGCACGCATATCAAGAAATATAGCTTATTCTATATTTGTTAGCTTACTATTATTATTTTATATTTCTATTTATTTATTTAGTGCATTTTTATGGAGCTCAACTTGAACTCTTTTCTGATAGGTTCTACTGCAGCAACCCAGAGTGCATCAGCATTTCCAGATCAACTAAATGTTGCCAGCAATTTCCCTTTAAAACCTATTTTTTACCAAAATATAGTGAGTTTGTATGATTACATTTATTTTTAGGTATAAATAAACTTTGGCAGGGCTTGGTACTACTGCTAGAACCCCCCCACACACACAGATGCATAATGCGTCACTTCTAACAGTGGGCCTGTTCCTTTCCTCTGTCTAAAATTGTTGTTTATAATGTCTTATAATCGTACAAACACAGTTTGTAAGCTTATGGTTTTCACATTCAAAAACATTAAATATACTTAATATAAATTTGTTGACACATGAGTATAGACTATTACGCACATCCCATGGTTTCATCTAGGTATCCGGGTGGATGTCTGAAATCATCAGTGAACACAAAGCTGAGGTAGTAATAATAGCTAGATAGGCTGACATGTGATGACAACCAGGTTTGTTGGTTACATTAAGACTCAGCAATGTTTAATGATGTTTGAAAGAGGGTATCTTTTTTAATACGCTGGATGGATGGAGGATATTAATTCTAAGTTTTTCTTTAGAATGGGTGCCAGGTGGTCTTGTAGGTTTTTTTTTTTCCTTTTAAGACAGAGCTTAAATAGTTTTGGCATATTTTTAAAGAAGGCTTCATTTTTATATTTGTTTTGCAAAATCCTTGATGTGAAATCGTGTGTTGAAACAGATGTTGTATCTTGGAGAGTCATTTTATCAATAGAAATACGTGCACTGACTCTATTTTACTTTTTATTATCATCAGTCATCTAGCTAATTAACTGATTGCTTGATTAATTATTCAATCAATTAGTGAATCCTTTCATTTTTAAGGGTCCTTTTGTCACCATTTACAACCTCAGCAATGACATACATTCAGTTCCCCAGGTCTGTTATGTTGTATCTTAACTGCATCTCTTGAGTTCTGCTACTGTATTTGTACTTTTTGGAGGGTGAGGAAGTGAGTAAATGTGCATGTGTAATGGCATGTGGGTGGAGATTTACGTGTGGTCTGTTGAGGTTTTGATTTTTTTACATTTTTGGTCAGTTTCTGTGAGAACAAATTGTGTGCGTGTGTGTTGTGTGCATGTATGTGCCTACACCTATAAGCCTTCTAGTCACAGTTCCTGGCTGTACGTCTTCCTATTATTGTTATCTCTCAAGGAAATAATGAATTTATTCACAGATATGTACTTATTCTAGCAAGCCATCTTACACACAAGTCCTGTGGGGACCCAGTTTTGTCATGTATGATCCAAATGTACCACAGATAGTGCTGGATTACATTTTACTTGTTGCATTCACGAGCAACCTCACACGCATGCATACAGTCAAGTGTGTGTGTGTGTGTATGTGCATGCATGCATTTGTGCATCCAACAACACATGTGGTAGTAGGGCTTGCATATCCTGGGTCTGCTGATGGTGGGAATGCTAATTCTTCATTTCTTTTTTTTTATGTATACATATACATAGACTCATTCCCAGCATAGATACAAGGCTGGAAATAGGGAAGGAGGATGACCATTCAACCACATTGGCCACAGTACATGACTACAATTCTATTCATCAATCCCATAATTGAATCCATGTACACACTGGTCCACACATGCAGATATGCATGCACAAATTTATATGTGGGCACACGTATAAATCTATATAGGGGTGGGGGATTTATATCTACAGACTGGTGGCGGTAGGATCATTGCTATTTCTTTTGTACTTTCTATTAAGTATAGGCCATCATATTGATACGAATATGGCTTCTTTTAATTTGCCATAATATTGTGATGTACATGTATTGATAAAAAAAAGAAAAAAAAACAGTTGCTCAGTTATTCCTGAATTTTATTTGTATTTTACATTGTCCAAGACTAATGTCTTGTATTGTTTAGGTGAAAGCTTGGACCAATTCTTGAACTATCTTTTGCTTTTGTTTTGTTTCTTTTGCTTTGTTTCTTCAGGAGATCAGGGATGTCTACTTAGATGCCTGCATCAAGCTATATATCAATTTAATGGTCTACAAACACATACACACTCATGCAGGCACACATAACTTTGATACTACGTCTTACTTTGTAGCACTTTGGGCAAGTGTTGTCTAACTCAGGGCAACCAGAGTTTGTAAGTAAAATTTGGTTGAAGGAAGTTATGAAATCCAGGCCACGACTACCACTGCCTGGTCTATGGTTGCCTTTCATGAAGTCCAGTCTGTTAGAAACATTCAAGCCTGGTTTCTGGGTTGAGGATAGCTTTTTCGTGACCTCTCACTAATCTCTTGAAAGTACAATATTTTATAAATTAAATCTATATAGTATTTTATTTTATAATTTTTAAAAATTACAGAAGTTAAGTCAATTATGAATAAATATTTAATTACTTTGAAAAAAGCAAGCAGTTTAAAAAAAAAAAGGGAAAATAAATGTCTAAGTTCTCGAGATGTTCAAGGAAATGTATGCCTGTGAAAGAGAGTGCATATATGCATATGAGAATTGTTTAATTTCCATACCAAATTAAGTTAATATGTTGCTGATCTTTGAAGAAAATAGTGGCAGAAATATAAATAAAGAACTGAGTTAAAATCAGAAAATAAAATAGAAAGTGGGGTGGCCAGTTTGGGTGAAGTGTGTGTAATTAGCCATGTTCTAAAATGGTTTTGTCATGAATAGTGTAGAAATCTACAGAAGTAGGTCTTGAAGCTCAGTAAGTTTTGGTTGCACAAACTATGAACTTTTGCTGTACAGATGACCTTTTTACAACACAAAATGGCAAACTCAATTACTAATAAACAGATATCTCCAAATTATCCATTAATTATTTGAAGTAAATTCAACAACATTCTTTTACTGTGGAGAAATTCTAATCTTCTGTAGTTATCTTGAAATAAATGGCAAAAACAAATTGACATGAAGAGGAAAAGAAAGGAAAAAGAGGCCTGAAAAATGCTAAGAGTTATGCAGATACATTAAAGAAAAAAATATTCTTATTCAGCAAAATTACTGATGCTGCAAATTTTTGGTTCTCAAACAACTTCTAGAAATTAACTGTAAATTAGTTTGTTCAATTTTCAACTCAGTCATAAAAATTATTCTTCACTTCAAACAAGTTTACTTAAAATGCTTTTTTTTTTTTTTTTTTATGAAAGGTTCTGAAATGATATTTTCGTGTAATTGATTTCACTGGTGATAAAATTGCATGTAGAAAGCTAGTTCCCCCTCCCTCCCACCTGAATATGCCTCTGTCAAAATGAGTTTTTTTTTGTTTTTTTTTTAAATAGCTTATTCAAGAAAGAAGGGTTGTACTGATGGTTTTTGTAAACCCTTTGGGACAAGTGAGAATGATGCAGTTGATGTTCAACTTCAACATCTCTAAATTGACATCTACTGGGAAAACATGAGTGGGTTTGACATTCTAATGAAAAAGGATTGGGCATAGTAAAGGGGCCTTGACAGGGGGATATATTATGGGTGATGAAAAAAAGTGATACAAGTGTGTATATAACTAGCTAGTTCCAAAGAGCAGCCATTGTCTTTGTCACAGACAGTGTGCAGTGACGGACTGTCAGTGGGATAAGCTACAGTATGTTAGCAATTGAGTGTTTGCCAATCACCCTGATGGCGTTTGTTTGTTTTTTTTTTGTTTTTTTGGATGTAGTCTAGGATGGTTGTTGTGCTTGGGTAACAACAGCAACAGCTATTGAACAGATTGATGCCATTGCTAAATATAACTAGTGGTGATTGAATGATTTTTCTGTGTTCATTCACTTTTCAAATAAATAATGGTGGAAACATTGCGTATGAAATATCTTCTAATACTTATACTAATGAAGGTGGTGAGATGGCTAAATTGTTAGCATGCCAGACAAAATGCTTAATGGTAGTTTGTCTGTCTTCACATTCTGAGTTCAAGTTCCACCAAGGTTGATTTTGCTTTTCATTCTTCCAGGGTCAATAAAATAAATACCAGTTGTACATTGGGGTCAATGTAATCAACTTTCCCCCTCCCCAAAATTGCTGGTTTTGTGCTGAAATTTGAAACCAATGTTTCTATTAAGGCAGTAAATTATGTAATACTGACTGAAATTAGGTTGCAGTTGTCCTTTGGGTCACAAATTGAACTATGAAAGGCTGCTAAAAGTAGAGAACACATGAGATAAACAGGGGTTACCCAATGCTGACCCAATAGAGGGACCAGTGGTTCGTGTTGACGGCAGTGTGGCAGATAAAATAATCAAGGGTGTTGTACCCAGTGACTGCATAGTAGTATCATCGTAAACTGCTACAAAGGCCAAGGCGATGCCTTAGGGAGAAGGAACTATAGAGGAACCAGACTTCTAGACCAAGTTATGGAAATCACAGAAAGCTGTAGCTCAGTTGATCCATGATAGAGTAGACCTGGATGGGACACAGTTTGGCTTTGTCCCTGGAAGAGGCACCATAGACACAATCTTCCTAGTAAGGCAACTTCAAGAAAATGTACTTAGCTAAGAATAAACGGCTGTTCCTGTCTTTCATTAATTTGGAAAAAACATTTGACAAGGTACCATGTTCAGAAATTTTGTGGGCTCTGAGGAAACTAGGTGTTGGTGAATAGCTTGTGCTGGCAGTAAAATAAATATAATTCGGTTATAGCATGAAAGATACATGTTGGCCAGTCAAAAATGTACAAAACCTGTCAGTTACACTTGAAGATTTATTTGGTATCAAAATTTTTGTCACAGCAGTTGGTCATTGGATATGCTTCCATTGCATCTTTGGTTGGATTTTTGTGTCTTTTTGAATGGCTCTCATGTGTCTTCCATGCTGTAATTGTTTTAATTGTAACACATAGTCTCAGATGAAATCACTAACATGGCAAGTACACCTCCATAAAATTGTTTTTTCTTGTTATTCTATTGGAAAATATTGCTTGAAATGTTCATCCTTAACCTAATTATTGCACAAGAATATAACAACAATTATGCAGAATCACAGCGTGACGAATCGTTGAACATGCTTACGTTTCCTTTTCCATATATTTATGGAAAACACAGTAATTTGAAATTGTTATACATTATATATCTTCTTAATGTTTTGGTAACATTTTCATATTTTGTAGAATGAAATTTAACTACCGTTATATCAGACAGTCACGACTGGTAGATTACAAATAACTAAACAGTCAATTCACTTTCTCAATTCAAATAGTAGAAATAAAGAACTGTCTAACTACAACCAACATCATAGCAGGCTTGATAAAACAATTAATTGTCTATATTTAAAGGCTGTAGTTGGAAGACATTTAGAAGATAAGGCACAAAGAAAAGGGTACTATATTTCTTGATATATGATGAGTTTGCATGTTTTGCTTAGCTTAAATAACAATCTCAGTCTTTTTTCTCATGTAATATATATTTAGAAGGTTTAAGCATTTAAGATATTTTTGTTGATTTAACACTTTCCTGAAAATAATGTTTCAAGTGGTATCAGAGTTTTGCAGAACTCTGCAGAGGAAAACAATCGTGTTAGCGACAACTTCTTTAAAGACCTGATATGTACAGCCAGACTTGCAGTGCTTTGATTTCCTTCAATGTTCTACATATTGGGAAAAAGGAGATATGATATGATAATATATGACATAATCTGATATGATGTGTGTATAATATAATATAAACCTATAAGATAATAGGAGGAAAATTCAACCTCAGGAAATGATATCTTAGAACTTCATCGGTTGTGAATGAGAGGCCATATATATATATTAAGATGTGATACAACAAGCTAAGAAAATAGCAAAAGACCAACAAACTACATACAATTACTTAATTCTAGTTATCATTATACTAACACTCACCACTAATTGTAGTCTATTAAAATTTGAGAGTTTTCTCCCTGCTTTCCTTTTTCAAATTTGACAATTAAGCTAATGATTCTCTCTCCTCCTCATGAGTGTAATTTCAATTTATTAGAAGTCTTTTGGACTCACTAAATTAAATGTTAACAAGAAATGCCAATCACTTAAAATGGATAGAATTTGGGATAGAAGGAGACCCTGGGAAAAATGAGACAAAGTACTGCAAATTGATCTCAAGACACTGAGTCTTATGAAGGAGATGTCAAAGGATTGAGACATCTAGCACCTTGCTGTATTCAAGAAGACCCATCCACCAGAGCAGAATTGATACCTGTGCTTGTGCCACATAAAAAGCACTTGTGATGGCGTCACAAAAAATGCTCCCAGTACACTCTGTGAAGTGGTTGGTATTAGGAAGGGTATCCAGTCATAGAAACCATGCCAAAACAGACAATGGAGCCTAATGTGGCCTCTGGATTTACCAGCTCCTATCAAGCCATCCAACCCATGCCAGCATGGAAAACGGATGTTAAAAGATGGTGATGTACTTATGGAGAATATTTTGCCAGAGTCTTTAATCCTACAATAGTCTTGATAAATCTTGGATGAATATGAAAGTTGCACAAGAGGCACATTACAAACTATAGATTTTTGGTTGTCAGCTGTAAATACTTGTAAAGCAACCATAGCAAAAAAAGAGAGCCACTATGTGATTGTGTAACCTACTAAAAATAATAGTCAAATTAGTGCTTATTTATTCTCGTTCTTGAATTAATCATGTGTTATCTTCTAGCTTCAAGATTTCCATGATGCAATTGTTTGTTATTAGAACAACATTGCAAGGTAGGTGTGAGAGGCCAGATCTGGCCAGTTCTAACATAAAGCAAGGAGAATATTTGAGCCACATATGGCCAGTTTAAATGCTGAAGGGTTAAGACATTACATTACGTGGAACAGAGAAATTCTTGCAACAGGAAACTAAAACTGCCTTACAAACTTGGCTTACATGAAACTTGACATCCTTATTGCTGGTGAATCAATTGTGTGTTTGTGTGTGTGTGTTTGTGTGTTTGTGTGTGTGTGTGTGAGAAAGAGAGAGAGAGAGAGAGAGAGAGAGAGAGAGAGAGAGAGAGAGAGAGAGAGAGAGAGAGAGGGGGAGAGAGCACGTGTGCACACAAACCATAAAATTTTATTTTAAAACATTTCACCAAGTTATAAGTTCATTTATGAAACTGACTGCAAAGTGTGTGTATGTATGTGTAACTGATTACTGAATCAAAGTAAAAGAAAGTCTTCAATTCTAGAGAAAAGTGTACTGAAAACAATACTATTCTTTATTTATCATAATCCCCCTCTTCAATAATATACATGTTACTTATTTCTCCTACTCCACAATAACTTTTCAAAGTCTATAAACAGAGGAAAATGCCTTGATTTGTAAACTTAAATCTGTGAGTTCATCAGATACTTTAACTCCACCATCAACTTGTCCTTCAGTACATCTAGTAGAATTCACTCTGTTCAAGCTAGGTGCTCCCACCAGTAAAAGAGGCCCTTTAAAGGGCCATGAGTTTGCCTTTTCTCCTGACTAATCTATTAAAAGTGTAAGGAAAAGAAGCCCTAAAAACTACCAAAAAAGTTCATTGAGAAAATCACATGTCAAACAACTTCAGTTCACAGCTTTATAAAATATCCTTACCATGGTGTTCTGTGTCACCTTTTTGCCGTTTGACTGATATTCAAGTTATGATTACGCCCATCATCTTTCTTTTTTGGCATATTGTTTTCAAGATTAAGTTCTTCAACATGTTTCGTCTTTTCTGAGATGCCAGGGTGTAGTTTGATAGAGATTTAGCTGCTTTTTAAAATTTTTTATCAGGTTAAACAATCATGTAAAAGCCCCCTTGTTTGTATAAAAAGTAAATACATGCTTAAAGTAGTAGCATCCTCAAGATCTCACTAGTGTGAGATACTGAGATGTGCATACCACTGCTGATAAGGTCAGAACATCAGCAACTTCATGTGCTTCATTCAAATTTTTTTGCCTTTATTTTTGTGCACCATATTGTTGCCTCGTCCTTGATATCTAATCTGTTCCTGTATACCAATAGGTTTTAGTGGTATCCTACTCAAACTGTCAGGTGGAGGCAAAGGGTAAAGACCCCCTTCGGTCATTGACAACCATGGAATTGCACCTAGAAAGTTCCCTTCCAAAGCACAAGTCTGAGCAAGGTTGTTTATGGAAGATCAGCAGTTGCCCATGTAAACCAGTCTCCCCCTCTCCATGCCACCGATGTTCTCCAAGGGAAAGGCAAATGCTGAGACAGTTTGGCACTCATTTCTACAGCTGAGTGAACTGGAGCAACATGAAGTGAAGTGTCTTGCTCAAGAACACAACACACAACCCAGTCTGGGAATCAAACTCACTACCTCATGATTGTGAGTCCAACCCTCTTATTACTGAGCCATGTGTCTTCATGCGGAGGTATTGTATATACAAAACATACTTCTATGGTTCACAGCCAACCATTTGACTAATTAGCCTTTTCAAGTTAAGGGATAACTGAGTGCAGTTAATGGGTTTAATGATTAACTCTTTAGCATTCAGATTACTTTGTCAAACGTTAAGCTTATCTATTGTTTTGAATTAATCCTTCAATATCTCATAGTTTTCATATTTCACTGATGTGATTGTTTATTTTTAGAATAACATTGTAGGATAGGTGTTAAAACCTAGATCTGACGAGTTTGAACATAGAATTGGTTGAATCTTTTGGCTAGATATGTCCTGTTGAAATGCTAAAGAGTTAATGGAAAGATGTGGGTTATAAGTAAGAAGAGGGTTCCAGAAGGAAACATTGGGGAGTATGGTTAAATATTAAACTAGATGTGGAGATGAGGTGAACCAAGAGTAAAGGATCAGTAACATCAACGGCTGAGGGACCCTACCGGAAGAGCAGAGGTGAGTGGGTGGAAGTAGGACCAGCGTGGGTCTCTTCACTTCAGAGTGGTCATGACAGATGGACACATGTGAACATATGAGCTGGAATTTGCCGTTAGGTTCTGGCCATAGGTTAGGTGCGTAGGGCACCTTTCAGATGTAACCCAGCTGGAAAGTTGACACTGCAAGAGAACTTGAGAGGTAGGTGAATTGCACTTCCTCATACTATTCTAGAAGATGGTAAGAAGAGAAGGAATGTATAAGGAGTGGAAACTTTCTGGCAGCCATTAAAGAAACAAAGGCTGAGCTCAAATTGATAATGGATCAATTGTTTTAAATAACCAGTTGAAGGTTTGCTTAAGAAATGGACTGCTTTGTTGTGCCTGTGTGTAAGACTGATTTGCATTTTGTATAATTTTTGCTGTTTTTGAAGACCGAAGTATTCTCACAGTATATTTATGACTACCTGAAGATCGTGTGGCCATCACGAAAAGTTATCAGATACTGTACATATGAATAAAGGATTCTGGACAGCAAGTTTGGGCAATTTTTTCTGGAAATTTTCAACATCTAAAATTATGTGCTGCTTGATGAAATTTTTTGTCAAATCCTTGGTGCAAGATTTTATCAGTGTTGCTGCTTATGAAAAATGTGCATGCTCAGCAGTTTGTATTTGGGCAAGTGTAGGGCAGTATCTTCTGCCGGAAGAATTTCTGTGCGTTAAAGTTAGGGTTGAGGTGATAGGGAATGGGGTGTTAGTGAAATGAAATAAGAACCTTCTTGCATATAAGGGCACAATTTTCTTAGTATATGTAAGTTTACATTGAAAAAGATGTCGAAGAGCTTGGTTGCAAAGCACTATATCAGAGTGTGGTGAGAAGAAAACCATCAAGCCCTGGGACTATTTTGATCTTTATCAGATGAAGAAAATGTTACAGTTGTTAGTTGTAAACCCTTGAAAGTTAGAAAATAAGAATTCGAAATTTGTTTTTCATTACACTAAAGGAAATTTTTCTTAGTAAACTAAAATGAAACTAAACCATTCAGTTAAGGGGACAAGAAAGAAGAAATATATGTTAGATTCTTTGCAATTAATTAAATCAATTAGATAAATATACATCATGTCATAATTGACAAAGTACTCAATAGTATTTTTCCTTTATAGTTTTTTTTTTTTTATTAAAATCGCTGGTATTAACATATTTTCAAATATTTCCATACCTGAAAGTATTAGTTATATTTTGTAAACAATTTACTCAATCAAATGTCCCTACCTGTGTGTGTGTGTGTGTGTGTGTGTTGTGACATTGTGGCTGAAAATAACATACAGAATGAAGTACGTCTGATCTATAGTAGAGCATTCAACTGCTTGATAAAAACATGACAACTCATAATTTGGTAAATTATTTCTAACAGATGTACATGCTGTTAGGCAAAACAATTTTGAAAGTGTTTACGCCCTCGTAAATTAGCGGTTCAGCAAAAGAGACCGATAGAATAAGTACTAGGCTTCCAAAGTCCTGGGGTCGATTTGCTCGACTAAAGGCGGTGCCCCAGCATGACCGCAGTCAAATGACTGAAGCAAGTAAAAGAGTATATGTGTGTGTGTGTGTGTATAACAATGAATATCAAAAATTTCTGTTTAATGACCACCACCCCCCATCTTCTCAAACAACATTAGCAACAGAAACACCAACACTGAACATACATCACTGACATGTGTAAGAGATCTTTTATTATTTTTTACATATTATGTTCCTCCTTCGTGTACTTTATAATTTAAGTACAAGTCAAGTACTAGGATCAACATGATTGTCTATGCCCTACTCCCAAAACTTGCGACTTTGCGCCTATATTAGAAAACAATCTAAGAGATTACTTATAAACAAATCATTAGTAATCCTAACCAAAAAAAAAATTCTCAAGAGATTCAAGAGTCCTTTTGTTTTCTTGGATAGATACACTGTTAACGTAGATATGCATTAATAACTTCTAATCAGGAACTGTTATTTATTTAAAATTTCTAAATGCTCTCGAAGATTTCATTGACTTTAATGTCACTAATTGTGTAACTGAGCTGCTAGAAAAATCACACTTCAGTTGGTGTAATATTTCTTTTATTTTTCTGTTAATTCATTGAGAATACAATAACATGTTTAACAGAGATATCTGATATGGAATATACAACAGGAAGTTATCTCCTTGCTAAATTAGAAAATTCTGAGAATATCTAGTCTAAACATAAAACTTACTGCACTTCTATTAGTATGATTAATATTCAAAACTATTTTTAACTAACATAGTATATCACTTTTCTCTTAAAACTGTCTTTATATTTATAAAGTAGGCTGCCTTGCTAAACATTGCAAATTTTTCTATGTTATAGACAACTTTTGTCTATCATCATTGTTTGTGAATGTAAATCAACAAGATATCACGGCTTATTATTACACAACATGGAAAAGTAATACTAAATGTCAGATTCTATTTTCTATCTTAAGTTGGATGGTTTTTTTTTTTTCTTTTTGCTTGATTTTTATTTTGTCACATATAATGATTAAAAATGATAAACAAAGAAAATTCATGACAACAGCAGGGGCCAAAATGATTTATACAGTGTTCACTTTTTTAGAAAAAGGTATTATATATCATCGGGGCTATATACTTCAGACTATATTTACTTCGAATAATTTGAAAAGATAAAATGTTTATAGTCTTATTTATTTCATTTCACAGTTGGTTAACAGTAATGTCACTGGTTACAGGTTTCCAATGAACGAATTAGTAGTGCAGTATGTTTCTGATGGTGAAAGTGGTGAGAGAGTATCTGTAACTCAGAGTAGAACAAATATTACAAAGGACTTTGTTTGAAAAGTACCTCTGTTTCCATTTTGTTTTCTCAGCAATGTCTGCATCCTTTGCTGACAGACAGCACCAAAACATATATATACATCGAAATTGAACCAAATTCGATGACTGGCACCCATGCCAACCTTCCTTCATTGGACACTAAACTCAGCTTGCGAAGTCCTGTTGAGGCAAGTGAGATTGAAATTGAACCAAATTCGATGATTGGCACCCGTGCCAGTGGAGCGCTAACAGCACCATCCGAGTGGGATCACTGCCAGAGCAGCGATCTCGCTTCCGTGCCGGTGGCATGTAAAAAACACCATTTGAGCGCGATCATTTCCAGCTTCGCCTTACTGGCACTTGTGCCACTGGCATGTGAACAAAACATTGAACTGACTTCTGTGTAGGTGGCACATAAAAAACACCATTTGAGCATGGCTGTTGCCAGTACCGCCAAACTGGCCCTCATGCTGGTAGCTCGTAAAAAGCACCCACTACACTCTCGGAGTGGTTGGCATTAGGAAGGGCATCCAGCTGTAGAAACTGCCAGATCAGATTGGAGTCTGGTGTAGCCATCTGGTTCACCAGTCCCCAGTCAAACCGTCCAACCCATGCAAGCATGGAAAGCAGATGTTAAATGATGATGTAGGATAGTGTTTGGAGTTTTGTTAATATATGTTTCTTTGGTTGGTTTTGATGCCTAGGAAATTAACTATTTTTAAGTATGCTGTGACTGAGTTTTTTGCTTAAATTCTTTGAATATGTTGACTTGTGTTTTCCTGAATTTATCTCCATACGTTATAGCTGTCCATATTGTGGAGATGGTTAGGTCA
The DNA here is from genome assembly GCF_001194135.2 of Octopus bimaculoides. Lineage (NCBI taxonomy): Eukaryota > Metazoa > Mollusca > Cephalopoda > Octopoda > Octopodidae > Octopus > Octopus bimaculoides. The sequence goes on along the minus strand of NC_068985.1, from coordinate 96,150,946 downwards.
TTATTTTTGTGCAGATTTTCTTTAGAAAGAGTGCTGTTTTATAATTATTGTATCAAGAATGTGGTAGTTGATTAATTTAGAAACTTCTGCTCTACTGAAGCTCTCCATATTTATGTTAATGAGCCTATTTTCATGTTTTTGATATAGAAGGAGCCATAAAACAAGAAGTACTTTCTTGCGTTCATATTTTACTAATGTTGCTTCTGGTGGTGAATGTTTTCCTGACATTTAAAGCTTTCAGAAGAAGTAGTTTAGAAATAGCTTCATAAAATTCCACTGTGTTAAACTGGGTAAATCTACAACTGGTTTTATTTTCATGCTATTAAACCATTTAGTTATGTTGGTACTGCAATTCCATCGTAATAAATCCATTTTATATACAATTTTTGATTTTACAGAGTCTAAGATGTAATTCCAAACTATGACCAGTCTCTTCTTGAAAGGTCTTTACTTGCGGTTGGATAGGAAGTGTTTTTATGGTCCTTTATTGTGATGCATGGTTTGTGCCGGGTGAGGCATTGTATATGGTTGTCTATATCTAATTATAATGCTTATAGAGTTTTATGAGTCAACAAGGGACCCTCACTCTGTTAAAAATAGTAGTCAAATCTCTTTCAACACTTTATTGTCTTACAAAAGAAGGGTTCCTACATACATTATTCCTGACATTAAGGTTGATGATCAAGGCTGGAAAGTTGTTGTTTTTTTATTCACACACACACACACACACACACACACACACACACACACACACACACACACACACACACACACACACACGCACACACACACACATCCAATCCCCCTCTTTTATCTTTTACTTGCTTCAGTTATTAGATTCTGGCCATGCTGGGGCTACAAATATATTATTATTGAAATCTATTTAATAATGATCGGAAGAGGATCAAGTTCAGATTATTTTGGGGAAAGCTTCATTGTTCTGTCAAATATTTCCCTGTTTTGGGGTAATTTTAGTTTTAGCTAGACTGAAAAAATTGAACAAGAAATAATATTACCATGATCTGGCATTAAGACTGTTGAAAGAATTCTCAGATTGTATTCATAGGATTTAATTCTTTGCAAATTGAAAATAATTGTGTTCACAAGGACAATGGATTGATGGGATCAGTAGAATGTCAGAGACATGACTTTATGTTCAGAGTTCAAATCTCATCCACATCAGTTTTGCCTTTTCTCTTTCCAAGGTCAATAAACTAAATACCAAACAATGTAATGGGGTTAGTATAGTTGACTAATCCCTTATAGGTTGAGTCTCCCAGCACAGAAAGGAATGAAACCAGAAAAAGTAATTTTTTAAAAATAAAATTATATATTTATTGAAATAATAACGATTGTAAAGGAAACATGTTCAGAGAACAAGTGTATATTTTTCATACTGAAATTTTATACTATATATACATATCAAAATAGGAGGACTAGTGTTATTTGACTATGAAACCCTTTTTTTTTTTCCCTTGTTAATCCAGGTTTATATTTTGTAATTTTATACAATTTCAACTTTGAGAGCCAAAATAAATAAGAAGCCATATTTTTCTACTTTAAGCTGTTGTAAAATAACAGCAAAAATATTTGTCCAATATGTCTTTCAGCATTACTGTATTGTTTTAAAAGCAAAAGTATTTTAAAAATTTAACCCTTTCGTTACAATATTCAAGACCAAATTCAGTGCCCTTGTTTCAATTAATTTGGAAAATATTGAAGATTTTAGTAAGATAGCTTTGTCATTATTAAGCTTACGTCCAGAGCTTTTGATAGATTTCAATTTAGATTACTTTAACCCTCTCATTACCAACCCAGCTGAAACCAGCTCTGGCTCTCTAGCACAAATGTCTTGTTTTCAAAAGTTCTGAATTAAAATCTTCCACCAAACTTTAGTCACAATTTATATTCCTAACACTAGCTGAATGATAACTAAGTTATTTTACTAAGCTCTTTGTTACATTTAAAATTAATTGAAAGAAACACAGAGCATCTCAACAGAAATAAGGTAACAAAAGAGTTAAAACAAGAAGTTTATATCATAGAGCCAAGGTAGTTTCTGGTTGTTTGGTATTAAAAGGACTAAATAAGTTGCATTTAAAGATATGGCATTAAATTATTATTTCTTATTATTTCAGCAACTAAGGTGGTGACCTAGCAGTCCATCAAACAAAATGCTTAGCAGCATTTCTTATGGCTTTTTACATTCTGAACACAAATCCTGTTGAGGTCAACTTTGCTTTTCATCCTTCAAGGGTTGTTAAAATAAAGTACTAGTCAGGTACTGGGGTCAATATATCTGACTTGATCCTCTCTACTCCCACTAAAATTTCTGGCTTTGTGCCAAAATTTGGAACAATTATTATTTCATAGATTTATATGATGTACTATTTGGATGAGAAGCATAAGTTGGAAATTGATCTTCTCAATAAAATATGTGTCTAATAACAAGAGAACATTTAAAAAATAGTTAGAAATTGTAATTAAAACAGATTTTGAACAGAAATTTCAATATTCTGAACTTTTCTTATGATTTATCAACTTTTAGTTTATCGAATGCTCATTCATATCAGTTCATTTGGGTGAAATAACATTTATAAATTAAAGTCTGATTGAGTGAGCTGTCAAAGGAAAATAACAATAGCTGCCGAATAAGTTAAGTGTTAAATGCAGATTATCTTCAGAGATTAAAGAGGAATGAGTTGAATACAGTTCATTAGATGTGTAATGTTAACTGCATGATGGTTAAAGTAGCAGTTGAGAAGAGAGGGCACTTATGGATTAATGACATTAGCTTTCTATGTGCAGTACAGAACATGTTACCATATGACTAACAGCATTCTAAATCTGATAAGTTCTTGCAAGGCTAGAAACTAAAAACTAACAATGAGTAGGTGACTCATAATGATGTACAAATATTGTAACGTAAAATATTTGTTTCAGATTTCTATTCTTGAGTCAAACTGTCTGATCTTTGTGGGTTTTTTTTTAAGCATATCATAAGTACTGAGAAATATTTTTAGTGTTTGTTTACTTTTACATTTTTCCTGACAGTCAAAACAAAGAAATTTTCAGTCAGACACATATATATGTGTGTGTGTGTGTGTGTGTGTGTGTGTGTGTGTATGTTGCTTCTTCATAAATAATGGGTTTTATATCTGAATCTCTCCCTTGGGTGAGATTCATGCTGGCTTTGTTTGTTTACTCATTTATTTTTCAACATTTTACTATTAAAGAAGTGGGGGAAATATCAAATGCTTGAATACCTTTTTGACAGCTCCTTCTTCACAATACTTCATAATTCTTTTGTTAGACTTTGTTATTTCAACCAATTTATTTGAAACTTCTATTTTGCTAAGTTTTTTTTTTTTTTATCCTGATGATATCTTGAAGCTGTTAGCTGACTTTCGAGATATGTAAAAAGTAACCTTCATATATTATATTTTAATTCCGTAGCATTACCTATCAATCACATTGTTTTTTGATCACTTACTCTCTAGTACAGTGGTAATCATTAAAAGTTTTGCGGCCATGCTGGGGCACCGCTTTTAGTCGAGCAAATCGACTCCAAGATGATTGAAGGGTTCTCTTAAATGGGCTGGTTATGCTGCACTGGCATAGGTCACAGTTACGGTCTCACTTGATTTGCTGGGTCTTCTCAAGCACAGCATATCTCCAATGGTCTTGGTCACTTGTTATCGCCTCGGTGAGACCCAACATTCAAAGGTCATGCTTCAACACCTCAAAGAAAATTACACAAGGTTAGAAGTTTGTAGTTTTGAGTTGAATTATTAATATGATTTTAATTTTACAGGTTATTGACTTTATTAGTGTGTAAATGTATACTATTGTAATATTAATGTTGTGAATATACACTCTAAAGAGATGGTTAATAACCTAGAAATTGTAATTTAATGACACAAAGACTATTTCAATATTTTCTTTGCTGAATTTAATCTTACTATGGAAACGAGTTGAAGTGGGAGAAACAATAGAGCACCATCCACCTTGGAATATATTTTGTACTTTTGCCTTAAATCTTACTGGATCACCTTTTTCTACCTTTCAAGATCAATTAAATTAAGTATCAATCAAGTGCTAAGGGTCCAATTAAATTGACTTTAGCCTTCCCAAAAAGTGTCTGGCTTTACATTTCCTTAAAATTAAACATTTTCAGGAAATGGTAAAGTAGTACCAATAAAAAAAAATTCTATCATTGTTATAGGCAGCACCAAACTAGAAATATAATGAAATAAGTGTTAATCCTTCAAGCTGAAAGTATCAAATTTAAAAGTAAATCTATTCAGGCTGCTGTTGAAAACAAATCTTTTAAAATTGGAGAAATTTAATACCAAGGAAAGTATACTTTCTTTCAGGGGAATGATAAAAATAGGTTAGACTTTTTTGATGTTTGTTCTAGTCAAGAATTAAATACAATTCATTTGGAAGAGTTGAAGTTAACCTGTTGAGAACATTTGTTAAACAGAAGACTAATTTTCTTTTGGTTTATGATTTTCTTCAAAACTCCAGCATTTCAAAATTTGTGACCAGTCATGTCTGTAACCACTATAGATTTATTGTTGACTATTAATGATTGACTATGCTGGAATCACTGAGTTAACTGAATGGATTATCTGCAAAACATCAGTGGTACTTGATATTCTACACTATAGGCACTGATTTGATACATGAAAAGGGAAACATGTGTCTATCGTTTGTCTCAAATTAGTGCTTATAATGTCTCATATCATTTTCACTTTATTAGTTTGAGCCAGTTCATGTCATTGATCTCTTTTTTGAGATCACAATATATTCAAAGGTGTCAGGTGGTGAGCTGGCAGAAATGTTAGCACGCCAGGCAAAATGCATAGCGGTATTTCGTCTGCCGCTACGTTCTGAGTTCAAATTCTGCCGAAGTCGACTTTGCCTTTCATCCAACATGAGTGAGGTCTTGTTTTATCATTTATATATATGTTTTTACATGTTTCCATTTGATTTCCTTGCAATTTCTTTGAAACAAGAAAGCTCTCAAGGTTTTCATGTCAGCCAATGATGATTTCATAAACCTGTTCTTTTTTGATGTAGTCTAAGTACCAGGTACTTAAAATGTTGCAGTAACATGTCTTTTCCTGTGCTTGTATCTTACTCTGTCTCTAAAGTGAGAGTCCTTGTCTTGTATACATACAAGAAGTAGGTATGTTTGAATATATAATGAAGATTTTTGTATCTATTTTAGTTTGTGGTGGTCTTTTCTTCTGCGTTTCTCTCAGTATAAAACATAGTTCTTTCTTGTAAGTTGTACAATATTTAGAATATCTCAAGTGATCAGCATATACGTCTATCAAGAAACTAAATCATAGAGAAGAAGGACAGTCACTAGAAGTGATAGGAGTTTACAATGGTAATAGTTTACATTATTTACATTCAACAGATATTTGTCCTCATCTTGTTTGTTGTTAACACAATGTTTCGGCTGATATACCCTCCAGCCTTCATCAGGTGTCTTGGAGAAATTTCGAACCTGGGTTCTCATTCCTAAGGTTTTTTTTTTTTCAATGTTATTGTTGTTCAGGTCACTGCTTGGAATTGAACTCGGAATCTTGGGGTTAGTAGCCCATGCTCTTAACCACTACGCCATATGCCTGTTGGCATATGGCGTAGTTTACATTGGCAAGAATCAAGCTGGAAATAGCTGAGGCTATATTTGTCATGTCATGAACTGGAAGAGACTTGTGTTTCATTGAACAGTAATCACTTCATTAGTCTTTATTTCAATGAAATTAATTGTACAAATGAATGAGTGAATATAAAGTGCATATGTGTTTTATATGTGCAAAATAATTTTTTCCAGAGCTTGTGGTATTTATTTTATCATGCAATTTCAAATTAAAACCATTACCAAGTTAGAAGAAATAGATTATTATTTTTGCTATTTTTTACCTATTAGTCTAAGGAAAAGGAGTGAGGCTCATTTTTAACTATTCTCTGTGATCATCATAGAGTATGTGGTGGAATACACAAACATACATTCTCTAATGTTAACGACCAAGTAATACTTTCTATTACATAGTTGCTCTAGAAAATTGACAAATATATAGTATAAAAGCATATATTTAAGAATTGAATGTTCACAATAAAAAAAAAAAAATGCAATGTTCTTATCTGAAACTATCTTTAAGATATTAATTTTTTTAAAAAAAGAAAACAAGAAATATTTTCAAAATACAGGAGAGGAACTTATAAAAACATAGAATATAGAACAAAAGGTGGAATTTAAAAAAAAAAATTTTTAACTACGAAAATAAAAATGAGGAATTTAAAAAATTATAAAATATAACTGTATAAAAGTTTTAAAAAATTATATGAATTTAGACAAATTATGGGAAAAAATCTAAGGAAATAAACAGAAGAAAGTAGAAAAAAAATTTTTTAGTTAGGTTTATTCTCCAGAGTCCTATTAGAGAATATAAAAACTTGCGTGTAGGGTTAGTTAACATTTGTGTTTAATATAAGGTAATGAAAAGCGGTGAGCTGGCAGAAACGTTAGCACACCGGGCGAAATGCTTAGCGGTATTTTGTCTGTCTTTACGTTGTGAGTTGAAATTTCTTTTCTAATTCTGTTAACAAATCCTGCTTTGAGAATGAGATCATCAGCACGTAGTTGTTCCCAGGGGTAGCCAGTTTTTAATTCTTCTGTTATGGTGTGGAGGACAGTGATGAATAGGAACGGGCTAAGAACTGAGCCATGCTGGATGCCTACCTGTACTCTAAATACATCACTGTACTCATGGTTTAACTCTCATATTACTGGCAGTACTTCTATACACTGCTTGTATGGCTTTCACAAGCCATTCATCCACTCCTAGGCTCCTCAGAGACCATTACATCACAGACCAAGGGACTCACTTAGAAGCTTTCTCCAGGTCAACAAATGCTTAGTAAAATGGTTTACTCTTAGTCAGACAACTGTAGGAGAAATATTTAGCTAAGATAGCATCAATAGTACTTCTACTTGGCACAAAACCAAACTGCATCTCATCTACTCTTATTTTGTTTCTAATTAAGTCGCATATAACTCTCTCCATAATTTTCATGACCTGGTCCAGCAATTTGATACCTCTGCATTTACTTCTATCTAAGGCAGTGGTTCTAAACCAGAATCCACATGACCCCTAAGGGCCTGTATAAAATTTTTGGGAATCCATGCAAAAAATAGTAAATTAAGGATCCACTATAGTATTTTAAGGGCTCCTGAAAAAATTTTGCTTTAGATGTCTGTATTGGTATGTATTGCAAGAAATAGCTAAGTTTCTTTCTCTAACATTTAACATAGTTCAACCTACACAAGTTGATGTGTGAAAAACAAAATAGGAATTTTGAAAGAAGTTTCTATAAGACTAGTTTTTAAACATCGAATGGTTATGGGGGTCCACCAGAATAAAATAGTAATCAAAGGGGTCCATAGATAAAATATGGTTGAGAGCCCCTGATCTAAGGCATCTCCTTTACCCTTATAACAGCCGACTATAAGGCTGCTACATTGGTCACTGGGGATAACGTCTTCCTGAACTATGGTTCAAAACTCAGCAAGGCCCTCACTACAGTAGTTCTCCTTGCAGTGAGTTTGTTATACCACAAACAAAATGAAAATATGCAATAAAAAAAGTTTAGCAATTAAAATAAGAAAACCAAATATAACTTTACAGAAACCATATTTACCAAAAGTCACAATGGCCACACAATGATCCAATATATGTATAAACTGCCACAACATTAAAAAAATGATATTATACACAATATATATGTGTTTGCACTTGGCAAGCCAACGTACTCTTCTGTCACTTTTAGTTGTAAAGTTGGTTTATTTTTCAGCTACAATAGCTTTTTGTGTTGAGTTTGTCAATGTATGTATACATGAGTTTGGGGTTGTGCGTGAAGATGTGGATGTGTTGGTTATATTTACAACTATATCACCTTCTTTACAGTCAATCAACAGTCAGTATAAGATAAGCTGTGAAGAACAGGAAAAGTCGAGCATCTATGTTTAGCAAGTGCAAAAGGTTGCTCACGAGCAGCAGCAGTACTTCACAAAATGCTTCGTGGAGGCAGGCAGATGGAATTGGAAAAAAAATGGAGATGATGACCTCCTGGGGTTACAAAGTCACAGTAAATTCCACTTGAACCGAACAGCCATGTTGAAATGGCTACAAACATTACTTGTATATTGACCGCCAGCTCCAAAAGATCTTTTATTCTCTCTCTGTTTATTTCCTTGTGTTCCTTTCTTTTGAAGAGCATAGGTTCGAAACATGAAAGATTTTTTCACCTTCCCAAGTGTTAAACAAATACACCTGTTAGCTGTTTATACACCTGTCTTCGTCTTTTGCTTTTCTGTAAATTTCAATCATATACACACACACACACACACACACACACACACACACACACAATGGGCTTCTTTCAGTTTCCAGCTTCCAAATCCACTCACGAGGTTTTAGTCAGCCTGAGACTATAGTAGAAACACACTTGCTCAAGGTGCCTCACGCTGAGATTGAACATAGAACCATATAGTTGGGAAGCAGATACTTTTTAGTACACAACCACGCCTGTACCGAATTGTTAATGATTTGGAAAATTATTTAAGATCAGGCACAGGAGCGAATGACCACATATAAGAAAGATAGATGTAAGTGTGTGTCTGTGAGAATGTATTTGTGTGTGTCTGTGAGAATGTATTTGTGTGTGTGTGTGTGTATGAGTGAGTGCTGGAATGTTTAATATTTTCAACTGAAGTTTTTTAGTTTACAACCACTGTAATGTGTTTTAATATGCCACCCACGTAAAGCAGGTAGTGTGCTGTATCAGTGGAAAATCTCACTTGATGCCACATACTAGGGTGGTGACTGAAATGCGATACATCATTATTCCTCGATTCTAATATCTTTGCTCAAGTAGAGTTTCCTTTTGCTTTTATTTCTGGTAAAAATAAAATGACTCCTGTGCATTCAGTTGTTTCTTATTTGGCCTCTGATTGTCAACAGTACGACCGAAAAAGCCATTCATGTAAAAGGACCAATGTTTTTCAAGTGAACAGCGTCTCTCCTCCTCCCCCCTCCTCCTCC
>NC_068985.1:96141394-96141757 GCF_001194135.2 Octopus bimaculoides | reverse complement strand
CTACTCCTCCTTCTCCTCCTCCTCCTCCTCCTACTACTACTACTACTATAGCATGTTGGTTTTGATAAACATTGAAGTTTCTTGTTATGCACACACCGACACAACATACATATATATATTACCATATTTATGTATATATGCTTATATATGTTTATGAATATGTTTATGAATATGTGTGTCTACAATGTATATGTGTGCATGTGTATATATACTGTGTGTATAATGTATATGTGTGTTTATATACTTATGTGTGTGCATAAGTATATATAAGTATATATGTGACTATGTGTGTGTGCATGTGTACTTATATGTAGATATATGTGTCTGTATATATATATATATATATATATATATATATATATA
>NC_068985.1:96137981-96141256 GCF_001194135.2 Octopus bimaculoides | reverse complement strand
ATATATATATATATATATATATATATATATATATATATATATACAAACATACACACACGTGCGCACATATATACGTGCACATATGTATATATGTGTATGTATATAGATATATGCGTGTATGTGCATATGTATATATTCATATGCATGTGTGTATGTATATGTATATAGATACGTGCTTGTGCATGTGTGTCTGTATATGTGAGTGAGTGCACGTAGGTGTGTGTGTGTGTGAAAGAATGGGCAAAGCTGTTCCGTCTGTAACACTAATGTTATCTCTTTACAGAAACCATTATTTGTCCTCAATCCATTTTCCATATGACTTGTCAGATATTGCATAGTAAAATGATAGGACGACTAATTTGCATCTTCTAAGCCATGACCTCAAACAAATTGCACTTGAACAAACTGTCAGAATTAACCCAGAAGTTCCAGCCTACAATGCTGATAAAAATAGTTGGTGCAATATTTCAAAATTCTTCAATTTATTTTGATTTTTTTTTCTCTCTCTCTTTCTCTCTCTCTTCTAATCTTTTAAAGTATTTAAACCATCTTTATTGCACACGTCCATATACACACTCACACACATGCACTCTCATACATATATGAAAGGGGTTTCTACTTTTAAAGAATATCCATAACACTGCCAATCTTTAAACTTACATCTGTTTTGCATTAAAATATTGTCTTCAGGTAATTTGAAACTAACTATGTATAATGTATGCTTTACATTATTCCATTATTAGAAAGACTAAGGGACAAAATGTTGAAACAAGCTATGCTTGGTCACCACTAAATTCCCTACAGTCACTCTTATAGGATAAAACTATTTGATTTAGCATGCAAAACTTCTGTTTTTGTCAAAGTTGAAACTTTAAAGTTAGAAATCTGCTGCTTTGTTTTAGAATTTTTATTTAATCTAATTTCCTTCTTGTACTGCAAATCCCTCTGGCTGATTTTATATTTTGCCCATGTATTTGTAAAACATAATTGACATGAAAATGTTTTCTCCTTCAAAGGGATTATTTCATTAGTGGATTTTTTTTGTTTTTTGCTTCTTTTTTTTTTTTAAATATTTTTCATAATAATTACTTTCACACTAATTTCTAAAGTCATTTACAGCACATCCTTTATCAGGCTGCAAGAAACATTAAAAAAAAAATATTGTTTTGGCATTTAAAAAATAAGGACGTTATGGATGGTGATGATAATGATGATGATTATGAAGGTGATAAAAAAAAATACTTCACATTTATTGGTTTAGTTTTGATGCAAAATACTTCAGGTTCAAATTAGAATGAATTGTTGTGAGATAAAAGAGAATTTTCAGTATATTGGGCAGGCCCCATCATTGGATTGAGAAGAAATGTATACAACCATGGCCCAAAACATTAGTTTTCTTTATTTCGTTATAGCAAAATAATTTATTATACTTTGAACTTTCTGTACTTAACACTGGCCAATATTTTCTACAATTCTACAGTTTCATGATAATTCACTCCGGAATTTCAATTCACATTTTTCTTAGTTCTGACATAGGCATCAAAAATGATTCCCTCGACATACAAAAGGTGGTTTCCATCATTTGTACAGTGTTTTTCAGTGCAGCCCATTTCAGCTGATTTGCTATATAGATTATCTAAGTTTTAAGCTGTGGCATAAGTTAGTTTTTGTCAAAGATTTCTGACAAATAAACCATGGATCTTGCCAGTTTAGCATTTTTCCTTTTCTAAAATTTTTGGTTTGTCACAAAAGGGGAGACCTCAAACTTTAGAAAATAACTGGGTATGTTGGAATAGTTAATGTCCGATATAGGTTTATTTGTTTGTTTGTTTTATTCTCTGAACTCACCTAACCACCATCAGGTGGCACGTAAAAGCACCCACAACACTCTCGGAGTGGTTGGCATTAGGAAGAGCATCCAGCTGTAGAAACTCTGCCAAATCAGATTGGAGCCTGGTGTAGCCATCTGGTTCACCAGTCCCCAGTCAAATCATCCAACCCATGCTAGCATGGAAAGCGGACGTTAAACGATGATGATGATGAGTGTTACATGAAGGAAATGTTACCACTTATAAAGGCAAGTTATAAAGAAGCATATTTAATTGGGGAAAAGGTAAGACATTTAGCAATTCTTAGCTTGTAAAGGAATGCATTGTTGAAGCTGTAAGATGCTTGAAGTTAACAAGTATAAAAGATGTACTTCTCTCAAGAACTAATGCAGATTGACAGCATAAATCTGTCCTCAGTTTAACCACTGTGCTCACCAAGTAACTCATAAGACAAGATCCCCTCCACCAAGGGTAGTGTAGTATTGAGAGAGGTCTTGACACATATCCAGAATTTATTGGGAATGCATATAACAAATGAGCACCAGGAAGCCCAATTAAAACTGAAAACCTCCATGTTAGAACCTGATCTCACAATGTTTTCTTCCCAGGAGCAATCTCAAAGAAGTTGTTAAAAACTATTAAAAAACAAGCCAATAAATTATATATTTGTCATTGCTTGGCCCCGAGCCAACCCTGATAATGAAGACATATCATCAAAGCTGTTTCAGCTATGACTGGCTGGCTATCCTACCTTTTTGTATATCGAGGAATACACTGTGTATTTTTTTCTTTTTCAACATAATAGTGTGTGATGTTTGAAGGAGACATGGCTGCTATTTCTTGTAGGTCAAACAGCCACTAGATGCTCTCTCACTGGTTTGAAATAATAGGGTGTAAATCTGTTAAAAAAAATACTCCCCATTTAATAAAGGAGATAAATCTATGCAAAAAGCTATTATTATTATCATTATTATTATTATTATTATCATTATTATTATTATTATTAAAAGCAGCGAACTGACAGAATTGTTAACATGCTGGGCAAAATGCTTAGCAGCATCTTGCTCATTGCTGCATTCTGAGTTCAAATTCTGCCGAGGCTGACTTTGGCTTTCATCTTTTCGGGGTCAATAAATTAAGTGTCAGTCAAGTACTGGAGCTGATGTAATCGACTAGTCCCCTCCCCACAAATTTTATGCCTTGTGCCTATAGAAGAAAGGATTATTATTATTATTATTATTATTATTATTATTATTATTATTATTATTATTATTATTATTATTATTATTAGGAACAAAGCTCTTACAATTAGAGAAAAGCAACACTGAAAGAATTCTTAGTTTTGTAACTCCTGATTAATTAGATTTACTATAAAATGATTTTAATGTCAATGTTATTTCCATAATATTAAAATGTCAGCATAGTCTTGAAGTGAATTCTGTAATA
>NC_068985.1:96127280-96137797 GCF_001194135.2 Octopus bimaculoides | reverse complement strand
AGTTATTAAGTAGTGGATTTTTTGAAGAAAAATTATTATGACAAAAATTGGCTTCAAAATATCAAAACTAGAAGTTATGAATGAAAGTGAATGTTCTTTACTACACTTTCCCATTTCTCTTATATCAGATAGGCTAAACTTAATATCACTATATCTGCATGGTTTATTTTTTCTCATGGCTGCATTATCATTCGTTACTGCTACCACCACCACCACCACTACTACTACTACTATTACTACTAGGTTTTCATTGATATTTTCTGTTTTTTTTTTTTTATATATTCATCTTAATTCAACAACTTAGAATTTATAAGCCACTTCTTATAGCATCTTAAGTGATATACACTGATTAGAATTATTTCGTTGGTACTCAGTCAAAAAGATCAAAAGAGGAGATAAAAGTGGGAATATTGCAGGCTGTACATCATCACAAATAGAATATTGCTTTAAATGGAATTTTTTAATTTATGGAATAATAATCTCAAAGTGAAACAAAACAAAAAAAAATACTACTTTCTGCTTGATATATCTCACCTGTTTGCAAATCAACACTGTAATAACTATCAAGACGAAGATATCATCTCAAATCATCTCAAATCTAAATCAGTTGGTCTTAGCATAATTAAAGTTTCCATTTAGCTTTATGTGTTGACTATCTATCGTTAAGTTTTAGCTTCATATCAGCTACAACCAAGCTTAATGTTATTACAGATTTAATTCCACATGTTCCCATGGCACAAAACAATTTTTTTTACTTTGTAAGATATAGTTTTTAGAATTATTATTTTTCTGTTTTTTAGAAGAATGATGTTGGCTAAAATTCTATTTGTTAGTCTACTTCTGGTAGTTTACTCTCACACACACACACACACACACACACACACACACATACACACATATGTATATACACACTTATACATAAACATGTATACACATATACATAGACATGTATGCACACACACATGTACAAATATGTATACACATATACTCATGCACGCACACACACACACAAATATGTATATACACACATATATACATAAACATGTATACACATACAAACACACAGGTCTTCATACATACACATGTATGCACACAAACATAGAAATATGTATACATACACACATGCACACATACACATGAATGAGTAAGTGAACAAACAAAAATTACACTCAATACATTCGGTTAGACTTATTTGTTTTTAATAACTGTTTGATTTGCCTCCATGAGTATACAATATGTCTAAATCATCAGATTTTTATAGAGAGTGGAGGGAATTTAAGAGAAATTTAAAATGAATTCTAAATGAGAGTATTCAGGCCTCCATTGGTCAATTCAGGTTACACGATTATTTTTGCTATCAGTGACATCAATTATTTTATATGGTAGGTGTATGGGGTGGGGCAGATATGATGGTGAAGTCACTTTGTTGGTATTCTGCAAGGTTGTGATATTTCAACAGCATCAGCTCTTTATATTAGATATATCACATGATAGAACAGACAAAATGTTGGCATCAGTTAGTCATTTTGTATGGTGTAGTATTTCACTGACAACAGTTATCATGTGGGGAAGCAACTGATGTGTTAGTGTCAGCTGACATGAGCTTGCATGACCAACATGAGTTACAGAAAGCTGTAATCTCTATGAGCAACAAGAATTAAATACCTTGCCATTGTGCTTGAGCAAACTAAAACCCTCAGTAATATATCAGAGTTACCAGTGGTCAATGGCTTGATGGTCATTACCAGGCGGTAATTCTGATGACAATATTAATATTGGTCATTTTTCTTATTGATGGATGTTGTGGGTTGGAAGAGTCATCATCATCATTGTTTAATGTCTGCCTTCCATGCTAGCATGGGTTGGACGATTTGACTGAGGCCTGGCGAACCAGGAGGCTGCACCAGGCTCCAATCTGATCTGGCAGAGTTTCTACAACTGGATGCCCTAGGTGCAGTTTCTCACAGAAGCAGAGTTGATGATTATTATGAGCATGGGTGAGTAACGAAGATGTTACCCTCTAGATACTCTGTGTGATGTTGGAGAAGTCATTTTGACTGTCCTGGAGTTTCTAGATGAACCAAGTCATAGATGTGGAGTTTTCCTTGACACTACATCTAAAGGAGTGTGTGGTGTATATTGTATATTTTTCCTTGAAGTCGTTTGCTGTTATGTCATGTAATGTCTCATGATGCCATCTGAAGGTGGTGTGAGGGTGGTGCTCACTCCACAACCTTTGAGAGGGAGGATCTTCCCCAGTTGTGAATGCTATGTTTACATATGTTGTAGTGTATGTTGGAAGTAGTATTATATAAGCATGAGTAGCTAACCTTGATATTATGGGAATTAAAGAGACCTCCTTCCCAAACCTTTGAGTAAGAAAGAGGTTAGATAATTTGGTTTAATCTTTCATTCAGTCAAGATATTTCCACTAATATAGTTTGGCGTTTCTTGATGCTAATTAAAAAAGCATTTTCCCCAAACCACAAATATTATAAACTCTTTAATTCCCATATCATCAAGGTCACTCATGCTTAAATAATATTGCCTCTAGTATGACTTGCTACAAGAGATGTAAACACAGTCTTCACTCTACACTCCAATTTACAATTGCTGAAATCCTACCAACTGCCCTTTGGAAGGATCCTGCCTCTGAAAGATCCTAATTAATAGAGCCATCCTCACACTGATGATTTCAGAAGACTCTACACAAGCATGATGGCCAATGACTCCAAGGAAAGATACATGCAACATATACACTCTTTCAGAAACAGAACCAGAAAAACTTTACCTCCCTTTCTTGCTTCATCTGGAGATTCCAGGACCATTAAAATGATTTCATCAACATCACATGAGGAATCTGTGATAGGGTTCTTGCTCACCTGGAGCTTGTAATTGCCAAAACTGCACCGAATCCACCAGCCCATGGCATTCATTTACAGGAAAAATGTTGTTGCTACCAGAGGTACACTCTGTTAATATACTCAAGCTATTGGCCACTGATAACTGATATATAACCCAGACCTAGTTGGCATATGTACAATGGCAGGGTATATAATTCTGATTTCTCATCTTGTGTCTGCCATGTAAACTCATGTAACCAAGCATTGTTATGTTGATTACTTCCCCACATGATGACTGTTGTCACTGAAATATCACACCATACATAACGACTAATTGTCTGTTCTACTAAGTTATATATCTACTGGAAAGAGCTGATGCTACTGAAATATCACACCCTTACAGAATACCAACAAAGTGACTCCAGCATCCTGTCCACCACGTGGGCCTACCAACAGAATAAATGATGTCACTCCGATAGCAAAAATGATCATGTGACCTCAACTGACCAATGGGGTTTGAATACTGATGATGTGGACATGTCTTATACCTACTAAACTTTAATGTAGAAGTGAGTCACATTGTTCTTAATTTATGCATACATTTATATATACATACATATACCATCATCATTTTATGTCCACTTTCCAAGTTCTCAGGATCCAAGTGATTTTTTTTATTTAGAACCAAGATGACCTGTGAACACCAGAGACTGGTGTTCGTACAGGTCATCTTGGCTTGGCTTGGTTTCTATCACTGGATGCCTTTTCTCTCATGAACCATAGACTGTACTGAGTGCATTTCCTCACTGCACCATTATTAGAAATGTTCATCTATTTTTCACACTGCTATGAACAGATTGAACTGGTCATTATGGTTCATGTCTGTTATTATTTGAAGTTACTGCCTTTCCTGACCAAACCAACTGAAGCTATATTAAAAGATTTTAATTTGACACCACCAAAATGAATAATTGTATCGTAAAAGGTGCAAAGTTGTTATGATTTTTGGACAATAACTGCCGAAGGAAGATCATGTCCACATCTTGTGTGTGATTTTATCATGTGTTCCTTTGTCATCCTTCTGTGTAATTTTTTAATCTTACGTGTGTGTTTGTAAGTCTCCTTGTCTTTACATCACATGATGATTGTAAATGAGTAGTACAATGATATAAATCATATTGTTTGTTTCCTGTTTTGCATGGTGAAATATTATCTTGCTTGGAAACAGATGAGGGTTGGTGACAGGATAGGCATCAGGCCAAATAAAATTTGCAAATCTGCTCAACAGATTCTTTCTAACCCAGGCAAACATGGAAAGGTGGATGTTAAATGATGATGGTGATGATGATGCTGATCTGTATTTGTACACAACTGCTAATGTTTATCTTTTCATCTGTCTTCCCAATGCTAACATAAATTGAAGTCTTAGTGCTTTGCATTTAAGCTGTCTGGTTCAGAACCTTTTATTAAACCTGAGAAGTAGGGTTGATGCTTATATCAAAATGGTGTATGAGTGAGGTCATTGCCAGTACCGCCTGACTGGCCCTCATGCCGGTGGCACGTAAAAGCACCTACTACACTCCCGGAGTGGTTGGCATTTGGAAGGGCATCCAGCTGTAGAAACTCTGCCAGATTAGACTGGAGCCTGGTGCAGCCTTCTGGTTCGCCAGTCCTCAGTCAAATTGTCCAACCCATGCTAGCATGGAAGACGGACATTAAACAATGATGATGATGATGATGATGATGAGCCTCATGTAGTCTTACTGCTGGATTTGAGCCTGTGCACTATAGGACAATTGCAAGGTACCCTAACGAGTTAGAAACTGGTATATGTCAATTTTATGAAAGTTCCTTCTGAAAACCTATTAATTCCTAATTTTTATGCTGATCTTTCATAACATCAGGGAATGTTTTGTCTATTTGAAATAGGGAAACTATACTAGAGGTTGCTATTGTAAATGACAGATGTAAAAAATAAAATACTTTCTACTTGTAATAGGTCTCTCTCTCTCTCTCTCTCTCTCTCTCTCTCTCTCTCTCTCTCTCTCTCTCTCTCTCTCTCTTTCTTTCTTTCTTTCTCTCTCTCTCTCTCTCTAACATGGCTATACTGGCTGCTGTTGGCACTAACTAAACTTTGGAACTTTCAGTCTAATCTTGACATGTGAAAATGAAAACATATCATTTTAATGCTTAAGAAGACATTTGTTCCTATTTAGTTTACTCTCTTCTGATTGACATGGTATCATGATGCTGCTGGCTCTATTTTAATGATACGATATTCAGTTGTTATTAAGGTCCTGCCAACTTCAGCTAAGATATAATATTTGTTACTAAGAATATTGAGGTTTGCTAAGAGTAATGCCAGTTTCATGTGGATCAGTAGTTTTGTAAAACTGAGGCCATATCACAATACATAATGCTGAACAAATGTCAGCTTCTTTGTTTTGTTTTGGGTTTTTTTTCTTTTTTTTGTTGTTTTTTTTTCTCAGACAGATCATCTGAAAGAATAAAAAAAAAACAAATAATTACTGGACAGGGAAGCTAAAGTTCATTTAGAAACTTTCTCTGTCTCATGCAGTCATGTCAACAGGACTAGAGTGAAGCAGTGATGATAATCAGGCTGGAACATATGGTACATGGTAACAGAATCTGCCTGGATGGGGGATAGGGACTTGCCTTTAATTTATTGTGTTGCTAGCGGTGGATATGACAGGGTATCCCATCCTGGTTTTTACTGTTGCTTCAGATAGATATATATAATAACTAAAGGAAAAGTAACCAGCATCTAGAATAGTGAGAGAGTTTTCTATTGTAATTCTTTCACGGGAAGGCATCATAAAAGTAATTTTAAAATTTAAAGGTTAAATCATATGGATTTTACTTATTTATTTACAATCTGCATATATTAAATTTATGTATACATAATACGTCCCCCTGGACAATGCTAGTTTTACAGCAGTGTGTGCACATACATCCATACATCTTTATGCACACATCTCCTCCCTCACATATATACATACATCATTTTCTATTAGATTTCATGGTTACACTATTTACGTTAAAATAATTTTTCAATCTGTTGTATATTACTATACTGCATATGTTGAAATCATATTTCCTCTCTCTCCATAAAAGAGAAGAAATTAGGGTCTCCATGCAAAATACATACCAAAATAATATTCTTTTTTTTTTTGGTTGTTTTTATTCCGCAAGTTAGCTGGCAATGTGTTTATCTCTTAAGGTCCCAAATCTAGAGATTATTGATAAGTCTTGTAAAACTGGGACTTTCAAACTGTTCACTTTGTCAGTTTTGCCAGATTTCTTGTGTTTGTGTTGTATTTTGAGTACTTTTCTTTCACTGACATCATTTTGAAATTACTTTTGTTGTTGATGTTTTGATTTTTTATAAATTTTTAATTGATTTTCCAATGAATCTTAGCTAATATAGGTTACATCTATTTCTTTTATTTATTTATTTGATACAACTTCAAAAAGAGGAGGGGCTGTACCCATGACCTTTGGGTGAGATCAATGTGATTTCTATTTGGCTTGATGTCAGTGTCTTTATGGTAGCGTTTAACAATGGCTTAACCTTGGCAAATAAAATTTTTGTTAGAGGAGAGTAATTTTTTTTTTTTTTTATAACAACTAGCTTAATGATAACTAAGTCATTTTACTAAATTCTTCACCATATTTAAAATCAATTGAAAGAAACACAGAGCTTCTCAACAGAAATATGGTAACAAAAGGGTTTTCACTTTCCTATATCAGGGGTGAAAAATTCTCATCTGAGCATGTCACTGGCTTTCAGCATGCACCATTAAAAAGGCCCTAAAAGGCCCAAAATGCACCTGGCTTTCTCACTGGTCACTGCAGGGATGAATTTTCATCTGCTGATATTTATAGTGTTTTTAACACATGTCCATAAGAGACATTATCTCCAAACACATAGCACAGTAACTGGCATATTGACAGTGTGTATATATTAAGTATGATACATAGATGGAGATATTCATACCTCTCCTGTGCAGTTACTACAGAAATTGTTCCAAATTGATATCAAAACATGTATTGAAATTGAATGAGGAGAATAATTTCAAGTTTTATTTTCATACATACATACATGCATATATATATATATATATATATATATATACATACATATATATATATACATATACGTACATACACATATATACATACATATATATATATATATATAAATGTGTATATATATGTATGTGTGTACACACACACACACATATATATATATATATATATATATATATATGTATTTGATAAAAAACATTATTATCACTAATTTAAGACTAAAAAAGAAAATGCAAAAAAAACAGGACCTGCCTCCGAGAGACTATCGAATTATCTGTGAAATAAATGTGATATTTATTGAGGTTGAAGTATTAGTTTCTAGTAGTAAAACATATATAGCCTAATTTAACAGAGATGACAAGCATACTGTAGTGTAACTAGTAATGTGGTTGCCTGAAATATGATAGAAGCTAGGTTTGAATCCCGTCGGAGGGGGTGGTATATTTTTTCTAGCTTAGATTAGCGCTTATGATGTCTTTTAATCTTAGTCATTTATTTATAATTTGTTTGTTTATTTACAATTTTATATTTCAGAATAAAGTAAATGAATTTTTATTGCTTGTGCAAGGGACTCTGGAAAGTTTTCTTACCGCATACAAAGAAGATTGGCCTCAGGAGAAAACTGATGAAGAACATTTCATCTTAGCTATGTGTGGTATTATAACTAGTAAGTATGAAAAATATGTCTTATTTGTACATTCTTTTACTTGTTTCAGTCACTGGACTGTGGCCATGCTGGGGTATTGCCTTGATCACATGAAAATCAGAATGTTACGTGCAGTGCTCAACATCTCTTGGAGGGAGCACCTAACAAAACAATGGTTAAATGGGATTGTACCAACTTTCTCATCAACCATCCAATAGTGGAGGTTGAGGTTCGCTGGCCACTACCGAAGAAGTAAAGAAGAACTTATGAGTAATGTGTTGCTGTGGACACCAAATCATGGTACCACAATGGCTGGAAGACCACGGAAGATGTATATATACAACAGCTTGTAGAAGATGTTGAAGACCCAAAAACACTAATGGAAAATCGGGTGGGATGGAGAGAGATAGTCAGGCTGGCCCAAGCAATCAACCTGACTGGATGATGCCTTGATAAAAAACAAAAAAAAAACATGAAAACCTGTAAATATAGACAATTCAGCATTTTTCTGATTTTTCTATTGCTGTATGCGGTTTAATTTGCTGGAAATACTGGCTTAACCCTTTAGCATTTAAACAAGCCGTATCTGGTCCAAAAAATCTACCCATTATATGTTCAAACCAGCCAGATCTGGCCTATCACAGCTATCCTACAATGTCATTCTAGGAATAAACTTTTACATCATCAACATCTCAAAGCTATGAGATAATACATGTTTAATTCAAAACAATGTGAAATAAATAAGTTTGGGAACAGGTAAGGGTTGGTGACAGAAAGGTCTCTGGCCATAGAAAATCCTCAACAGGTTCCATCTGTTCCATGCAGGCATGGAAAAGTGGATGTTAAATGATGATGGTGATGAAAAAGGTCTTATTGAATTAATGTAGTAGAGATAAATTACATCTGGAAACGGGAGACTAATATGGCCACAAATAACTTCAACGAATCCATCAAAAAGCTCATATACAAGAGAACTGGAAACAGGAGCAAAGTAAGGTTGGGTTGAAGTCTCTGGCAAAACTACAAATACATTTTTGACTTGATGTTATATTACAGACATAATTCATGATAATCTTAGCAAGTAAACTGACAGTACATGTATGTCTGCTTTATTCATAATGGATTAAGAGAAGGAATGAAACAATATTTCATGCAGTTATATTTATGACAGAAGGATATTTTACTTAACAGTGTAATGTAATTTCAATGAAAGATTACTATTGTAGTTTGTTTGTGGAAAGCTTTGTATGGTTTATATATTGCATCTTCTGTATTTTGTTTCCCCAACTGTCTGTCGGCTACAGGCAAGGCTGTTAACTTCATTAAAGCCAAGCCTTTCAAACGCATCTTTTTTTTTTTCTTTTTTTAAACACATTATCAGGAAAATCAAGAACAATGCCTGTCAAAAGCTATTTGCATCTTGTTAAACTATTAAGCAACTCCTTGCTAAAAAGTACAGTTTTCTACATGGCATATTTGAAAAATTAACGTGAATACAATTTTAAGTGTGAGATTCTGGATCGTTTACATGTAAACAAGCATTAAGTTCGTTTGTAAGAAAGCTTGACATATATCAGAGTAATATTAGTTGCAAATAATTGACAGAATTTACCCATTTAGATAAGATCTAGTGTAATCTTTCAGATAGTGACTTTCTCATTCATATAAATCACCCCTTTTTTTTCTGAAGAGATGGGGGAAGAGATTTTCAAATGTACCCAACATTTAAACATACAAGGTTATTATTGTTCATATTTTTTTTTCTTACTAATAACATCATCAACAGAGACAACAGTATGCACAATTATAATTATTAAGATAGGATAGTTGCTGTTTGATTGACAAATCGATTTATATTTATTGATGTGTTTGTGAAAACATGATCCATGAAAAGCGATGTATATCACACCCTCTACAAATGGCTCTTTCCACCTATAAAAATAAATAAACTTGTTTCATTGACATTTCAAAAAGTTTATGTTGTCAAATGCACATGTTGTCTTATCAGTTACTTTTTATTTAAAACTTTCAGTGTTGAGCTGATGAAAGAGCCCTTACATGGTTATCTATCCTCAAAACCACATCCCTTTGCTTTTAAAAATGTATATTAGTTAATGAGGTTTGGGTCCACTAATCCTGAAAAACAAAATGAAATTGCTTTAATGCCTTTGATAATGGGTCTACCCAATAAGGGCTGAGCTAATGCTAAACAACAGCAACAAACGCTTTCTCTCTCGTGTGTATATACTTCAATCTGAAATTGTTGAGCCTAGTCTCATAACATCATGAAACTAAAAGAACTTATGATTATATTGAACTGTCTCAATATCAGAGAATTAAGAACTATGTTTATCCTTGATAGTGCTGAAGTTATTAGGTATAATGAATTCAACACACTCAAAATCTATATACTACCCAAACTCTGATTGCATGCTTGCTTGTGTGCTTGTCGTTATTAAAAGCTTCACTTTCGTCTTCATTTGAAAGCATAGATTTCAAGTTACTTCTGTCCAGTGTTATCTACTTCGATATTATTGTAGATAATGCTCTGAATTGTTTTGTTTTGTTTTTCCTAGTGTTGGTATGTGTGTGTGTGTGGTTCTGCGGGACAACCTGTTGAAAGCCACCGACCAGATCTGTGGCTAGTATAAGGTCCCCTCTCGACCCAGAGTAACGTGGTGGTGGAACAAGGAGGTAGACAGGGCTATTAGACAAAAGAAACAGGCTTGGAAGGACTGGAAGAACGGTGGTAGCAGGGAATTGTACCAATGTGCCAGAAGGGAGGCTAGGCGACAGGTTTATTTAGCCAGAGGGGAAGCAGATAAGAAAAGATTTGCCAATGTTCTGCGCCGTGAGGACCAAAGACTCGAGGTATTTTGTGTTGCAAGACAGTGTAGGAGAGAAAATAGTGATGTCGT
>NC_068985.1:96113941-96124990 GCF_001194135.2 Octopus bimaculoides | reverse complement strand
CATAAAAGACACCATTTCGAGCGTGGCCGTTGCCAGTATCGCCTGACTGGCCTTCGTGCAGGTAACACGTAAAAGCACCTACTACACTCTCTGAGTGGTTGGCATTAGGAAGGGCATCCAGCTGTAGAAACTCTGCCAAATTTAGATTGGAGCCTGGTGTTGCCATCCGGTTTCACCAGTCCTCAGTCAAATCGTCCAACCCATGCTAGCATGGAAGGCGGACGTTAAACGATGATGATGATATTCCATTCTACCTTCTAAGACGCTTATATTTTCACTTGAAGCTTCAGGTATCATCTCAAACTTCCTCATTTTGCCTTTAAAAATGACACGAAATCATATGACCTAGAAGCATTTTCTTAACTCCTTGCAATTCCCAATCCATAATGAATTGATTTTTGACAAAATTTCTCCAAATTTGATTTTGTTGGTAATCTTATCCCTGCAATTTTGAGCAGGAACTGTAAACATTTACAGTTATTGCCAATTGTAAGATCTTTTCTTTGAACTTTATAAAAGCTAATAATTATATTAATCATTCTAGGTGTTATGTCTACTCTCAACCAATTTTAAAACTATTGGAAAAGAAAATAGACTATGAAATTATTTTTGCTTTGTAATATAGAGTCCTTTTCATAGGATAAAATAATGGTTATAAACGGCTTTGAAATATATTTCTGGAAGGTAAGAAGCTCTTAATTAGACTAGAAATAAGACAAAGGGGATAAAGTTGGGAATGTCTCAACTGGAAAAGGTAGGAAATGTATTTATAGAACTATTGGAATAGGTGGAAAAAGCAGGAATATATATTAAGGAAAGAACGAATCGGTGAAAGCGATTAATGAAAACAACAATTGTTATTTCTAGAATAACAAAGGTTTCTTTGGAACTAGCAGAAATAATATTTTTGTTTTGTTTAGTGTTGTTTACACAAAGGCTTCCTCTGAATAGCTGCAATAAATAAATGTTTTAGAGGTTTGTGAATATCCTTTTAGATGATGTATTAGGTACATTCAGCCATAGATGTCTCCTAGGAAGATTAACTCTTATTCCATAAAAGTTCAGGGACGAAATTTTGGTAATTCTATTTGTTGTTTCCAATACATATCTTTTGTTAGGGAATGAGGAAATAGAAAAATATTGGCAGACCTCTTCATTTCTCATTGGTAAATATATCTATTGTATAATTTCTCGTCTAGCTACTTGCCATTGTTGCTTGTTCCTCGTTTTCTTCTATTCTTTTGAGTCTCTCTCTTAACTTTGATGGCTCTGTCTATTGTACTATTCTACCATCATGTCATCTTCCATCTGGCTGGAACCTTGCTCCATTCATACAGATGCTCCCAGTTGTCTGTTATAAGTGAACTGTAATCTTAAGCATTGTCAACAGCAATGTGTTTGAGAGCATTGCTCTTCAACCTTTCAATCTCCAAGCACTTGTATTCACTTTCTGATAAATATTTTTTTACTCATTCATTCATTTAAAATATCTCTTTCTAGAATATAAATTAATTCATAAATCATGAAAATGAAACCAAAAACTAAACTTTTGAAACGGTTAATATTTTACCTTTTAAATCAGTTAAGAAACAGGTAAGTAACTCATTTAGTGCATATTACTATAATAGCAGCTAGATAATTATTATTATCATGTTCTGATGGATCGTACTCACACCATGCACTTTCTCATTTATTTTCCTTTGTCAGAAAACATGCACCTGCTTCTAACTTTAATCTTCAGCTTAGACTTAATTGGCATTTTTTAAAAAGCTTTTTGATAATAACTGTTCTGTATTCTTCTGTTTACCAAACTTTGAAATTGGATACCTATATACATAAAAATACTATGGACTAACAGATCTAGGAACTCTAAGTTATTACACAACACTTATATCACTTTCTTTGCTCATATAAAAAAATTCTATGTGTCCTACATAGGAGTAGAGGTAAACAGACAGTAAAAAAAATGTTGGCTGTTAAAAGTTTGTGAACACATTTTGTTTGTTTCAATATCAATTCTTATAAACAAATTAAAGAGATGTGTAAAGGACAGCATATCAGGAGAATTGTTAGAACATTGACTAGAATGTATTTTGCTATGTGTTCTGACTCCTGTGCTCTGAGTTCAAACCCTATCAATGGTCAACTTTTATCTCGGTTGGTTGACTCTTCTTTTGATGCAGTATTTCACAGCTGGTTGCCCTTTATGATGCAAACTGTTATTTGTTTTCAATAAAGCAAGATAAACTGGTCTTCACTCCTTAAACTGCAGAGCATACAATTTATGCAGAACTTAAACAAATGTCACTCCTGCCCCTAGAAGTGTTTATCTGAAGACACACACCAACAAATCCACACTCTTTTACATATGTGCCACAAGCTGCTGTCCAGTTTCCTTCTACCAAATTTCACTCCTATGGCATTGCTCAACCCAAGTCCTATTGTAGAAGCTAATTACGTGCCACATAAAAAGCACCATTCAAGCATGGCCAATACCAGTGCCATTTGACTGGCTCCCATGCTAGTGGCACATAAAAAGCACCCATTACATTCTTGGAGTGGTTGGCTGCAGAAACCTTGCCACATCAGATTGGAGCCTGGTGCAGCTTCCCAGCCCTCAGTCAAACCATCCAACCCATGCCAGCATGAAAAGCAGACATTAAACAATGATGATGATAGTACTGTAAAGGTAAACTGAACTATTTTCAAAACTTCAACCAAGAATTGCTGGGGGGATGTCTGCTTCAATGTACCTATGTTACTTATGGTTTGTCTTAATTAGTAGATTAAAGTGGAATCTGCCATTTTGCCTTCAGTTGGACTAATCTACCTTACTGTTCTTTGTATCTTCATTTATTCTGTTCTTCCAATACTGTGTACATTTAACT
This sequence comes from Octopus bimaculoides, assembly GCF_001194135.2. Classification (NCBI taxonomy): domain Eukaryota; kingdom Metazoa; phylum Mollusca; class Cephalopoda; order Octopoda; family Octopodidae; genus Octopus; species Octopus bimaculoides. The sequence continues at coordinate 96,122,102 of NC_068985.1, read as the reverse complement.
ACCCTTTTCCCCACTCAGATTTGGTTGAATATTTCAGCATGTACACACACACACACACACACACACACACACACACACACACACTTGTTTCCTTTTTTTTTCTTTTCCACCAAATAATAGTGTTTTAAGTTGGAAGATGTATTATCATTCCAATATTTTCCTTTCATCTAATGAACTCCATAAGCTCACTTTCAATGGTATATAAAATACATGCTATCCATACATTATACAAAAATACTTCACACTAACAGAGCAATGCCACTAATGTGAACTTAACAGCAATTGAGACTGCCCAGGTTCAATTTTAGGTTGCTAACTATCAATCTCTTACAAACTGACACATTCCTAAAATGTTCGGGGTTAAACAACACATTGATATACTGCAGGCAAACTTTTTCTAATCTTTCATTAATGTATGACTCAGCTTCTGTCAGAAAGATCATTTCAGTAATACTTGACAGTCTTTGAGAAATAACTCAATCTCAATTAATTTAACTCAATAATGATATATTTTTACACCTTGTCATTCTTTGAATATTTGTCCTTTTTGTGTGTTTTTTTTTTTCACTTTTTGCATTTTATTTGAATTTTTTTTTTATTCTACTTGTTATTTTATTTCTTATATTCTTTTTCTTTTCCTATGCACTTTTTAAGAAAGCTTTCCATTTCTTATACTGTTTTTATTTGTCCTAATAATCATTAGCATGCTGTACAAAATGCTTAGTGGTATCTCACCTGTCGCTCAAGTTCAAATTCCGCTGAGGTCAACTTTGCCTTTCATCCTTTTGGAACCAATAAATTAAGTATTGGTGACTCACTGGGGTCGATGTAATTGACTAGTCCCCTCCCCTCAAATTCCAGGCCTTGTGCCTATGCTAGAAAGGATTTGTCAAGTTTTTAACTCTAAGAGTTAATCTCGGTATAGTCATACTTAATGGTTTCAAATTTTGGTAGACAGAGAGCAAAAAGGTGTACTGCAGTTATGATCTTATATGAGGAGAGATATGAAACCAAAACTTGATGGGTGTGGGGAGTACAGGTTGACTCAAGAATGGACAGTGGTCAGTTCTCTTAATAGCAGTGATCATATGTTTTCTTATTTGAGTGGCATTTTAATGCAGTTCTGGAAGGAGAGTTTGTGATAGTGTTCAATTTACAATAGTTAAAGCTTAGGTTACTGTCACTAGAGTGTTTGCCTCTCTATAAAATGGTTGTCTGTTTGAAACATTTATATAAAATGTCTTGCAGTATGACAGGGAAACATGGACAGTTAATGCAAATATTCTCAAGAAATGGAAACAGGTTGAGTGCAGCCAGTTGGGTTGTTAAATGTGTTCTGTTAATTAACTTACCAGGAAGTTTAAGTACGAGAGACTTTAATATGACATCAGTAAGCAAAAACAGCAGGTGATGTATGTGGTTGAGTAAACCACATTGATATTGATATAATTTGATTGAATAATGCAATCTGAGTAAAAGAGTTTTGTAAGTTGATAGTTGAAAGTAATTACAATCAGTAATGTAACTTGAGTTTGTGTTTCCCAGGGCAGTCTCTGAGTTTGTCTCCACCCCCGCCCTGTCAAAAGACAAAAGCACAGAATAATACATATATAAAATATTACTCCAAAAGTAAGCCACCTGAAGTGGACTGTATTGCTTGTCCCCTTTTAGTTATTCTTGTGCTTTTAGTAGAGGAGTTAGGAAAACCTAAAAGGAATTGCTTTTGCCAGACTTTAGAAGGTTGTTTCCCAGGTGATATACTACTCTAAGAGATGTGAAGTATACTGTCATAGAAACAATGTTAAAAAAAAACATTAATATTTTATGGATTTGATGAGAAATTTACAATCGTAATAAGCTTTTCTACTCTAGGCACAAGGCCTGAAATTTTTTGGGAGGGGGCCAGTTGATTAGATTGACTCCAGTACACAACTGGTACTTAATTTATCAACCCCAAAAGGATGAAAGGCAAAATCAACCTTGGCGGAATTTGAACTCAGAATGTAAAGACAGACAAAATACCACTAAGCATTTCGCCCAGCATGCTAACGTTTCTGCCAGCTCACCACCTTTAAATATTTCTTTTCAACTCTAGGCACAAGGCCCAAAATTTTGGGGGAGGAGGGGGGCATTCAATTAGATCGACCCCAGTACACAACTGGTACTTAATTTATCGACCCTGAAAGGATGAAAGGCAAAGTCGATCTCGGTGGAATTTGAACTCAGAACGTAAAGACAAACTATTCTACCAGCTTGCCACCTCATTTATGATCTTAATAATAGAGGTATTTGTGTGTACCCGAAATATCTCAGAAATAGTATATTTTATCTCATTTTTTTTTGCATATTTATTTTCATACTTACCTTCAACAGTGTAGTACAGATTTTTGTGATATCTGGACCTCTATTTATTAATGAAAACAATTAAACACAATTTTTGTTTGCTATTTCTTGAAAAAAAACATGGCTTCCATGACGTCGACACACATACACACAAACAGAATACACACACATATAATGAATGTCATGGCGTATCAATCACCACAAACACATGTCCGCTATCTGTGACATATACACACACATAGTCTTAGCACGCGTGTGTGTGTGTGAGAGAGAGAGAGAGTGAGTGAATGAACATGTGTTCTCATGTATGTGTGGCACATACATGGCACTCTCTCTCTCTCTCTCTCTCACACATGCACACACACACACGTCCGTTTCATATACATGTTTGTACATCCTTCACTTTCTCCTCTCTTTTACTTTAAAACAATTTACAGAAATTAATGAACAAAACCAGCTGATCCAGATGACAGTTCTGAGAGTCAAAGTGAAAGATCACCCCAAAGGAATACCATTATAAAAATTTTTTGAAGTGCATTCAACGTATCTCAGCTCCAAAGATTTGACTACTATTTCTAGCACGCCCTGCTACCACATAACAGTTATTTGCGATAAGGGACCCGAAATATCTGTTACATGGTAGCAGGGCGTGCAAGAAATAGCAGCCAAATCTTTCTTTTTCTGGGGAAAGGAGCCATTTACACGTGATTTCGATGTCACATTCATTGAAAGCATGTGAAATAACCTGGAAAAGAAAAAAAAACCCACGAAACAAAACTCTGTTGCTAGGAAACTCAGACTTTCCAGGTGACCCAATGGGTCACAGGTAATCTAGTATTAAATAATATTCTCAGTGTTCATTGTGATAACAGTCAGAAGTTTGGATATTTATGAAGTAAGATGAGATTGACTATGACTAAGCTGCTAAAATTTTGGCAAAATATCCAAAACTATTAGGTATCTTGATATAATGGCTTATTACATTGGAAAATAAGGTAAGCAGAGAAGCCAGCTATTTCAGTGTTATTAATGCAGATATTTGAAACTATTTATAAAGCAATTAAATAACTGATGAGCAGTGTGAACAAAGGAGTGGAAATTAACAGCTGAAGCTAGTTCAATCCAGGCATTGGAGAGTAGTTTTCTTATCAGCATGTAAACCATTATCATAGAAAGAAGAATAAGGAGGCCTCCTCTCAGCTTCTCATTCGGTGCTTACCATTCAGATTTACTAGGAAAGGATGAGCTAACGGAACCTTCAGATGGTTGCTTGGTATGCTAGAAATAGCAGCCAAAGTTCTCTTAAGCCATACCCTACCATTTTCACAAACGGGTACACTGGATAATACAAAAACGATGTGATGTCGTGGCTTGGAAGTCTTTCATCATGTTTGCTCTCTCAATGCTGGGACTGTTTCTGCCTCTCTGTCACACTCTAATCTTTCATCATCTGACACAAGATCACCTCCCCCAATGTCTCCTTTTTGCTGTGGAATTGAACCCCAAACCACATGGTTGGAAAGCAAGCTTCCTCACACCACACAGCCATGCTTGTACCCACTGGTTCAGGAACAAAATTTGCTTTGTGGGTGCAAACCCAGGCTCAAAATGTTCTACAAACAAGGTTATGCTATTTATTATTTTTTTTTTTTTGTTCTTTGAGAAGAAACTAATTCAAGGTACTTTTTCCAGATAACTTTTTCCTCACTGTTTTCTAAACCTGAGAAAAATAAGTAGGGGTGAAAATTTTAATTTTGCACCCCCACAAAAATTTTAGTGGCTGTGCTTGCATCCTCTGCACTGTGCTTGCACCTACAATATATGCAGATAATTTTATTGTTCTCTGTGTCCAAATACTTTTTTTTGAGGAAATTAAACTAAAACCATTAATGTCAGGCTTTAACTATTCTTGACTATTAAGTTCCACTTTTTTGCTAAGGCAACATATCAGTTAATAAGAAAATATCTCATCTAATGTCGAAAACGCTATGAAAAATTAGCAACGTATATTTAAATTGGGATGAGGTAGACTCAGGAAGACCTGGGATGAGGTGGTGAAGCATGACCTTCGAACATTGGGCCTCACCAAGGCGATGACAAATGACCGAGACCTTTGGAAACATGCTGTGCTAGAGAAGACCCAGCAAGCCAAGTGAGACTGTAACTGTGGCCTATGCCAGTGCAGCATAACCAGCCCATTTAAGAGTACCCTTCAATCATTGGGCAATAAATCGCACTTGCAAAGACCTGTTGAGGCAAGTGAAGTCATCGTTGTGGCCGATGACAGTACCACCTGATTGGCACCCATGCCAGTGGCACATAAACAGTACCATTCTAGCGTGGTCGATGTCAGTGCCGCCTGACTGGTCCTGTGCTGGTGGCATGTAAAAAGCACCATTTGAGTGTGGTTGATACCAGTGCCAGCTTACCGGCTCCCAGTGCCAGTGGCACATAAAAGGCACTATTCAAACATGGTCATCGCCAGTGCCACCTGACTGGCTCCTGTGCCGGTGGCAAGTAAAAAAAACCATTCAAGCGTGATCAATGCCAGTACCGCCTGACTGGCTCCCATGCCAGTGGCATGTAAAAAGCACTCACTACACTGTCAGAGTGGTTGGTGTTAGGAAGGGCATCCAGCTGTAGAAACTTTACCAGATCAGATTGGAGCCTGGTGCAGCCTTCCGACTTGCCAGCCCTCAATCAAACCGTCCAACCCATGCCAGCATGGAAAGCAGACATTAAACGACGACGACGATGATGATGGTGTAATTGATGAATTAAAATTTTAAATGGTTTGGGAAATAATCTCTAATGAATCACCCTATCTTCAATCAGTGGTGTACTCTATATTTTTCTTTCAATATCCTTATTTTCGTAAAATAAAACAACTACATCACTCCTTCACTGCTAATGAGAACATAACAGAAACTTTATACTTTTGTGTAATTGAGAGGAGATGGCAAATTTTTTTAGGTATTCCTAATCTAAGGATAACTGGATGGGATTAGTATAGCTGATGTTTACTTTGAATTATTCCACTTAAGTTGTTGGAAGATCTTATTATCAGTGCTCTATCACTTATGTCAAGTTCTTTAGATTTGCATGCGCTACATTTCTTTTAATTATACCTTCCAAAAAGTTTGACTCTGTTGGGGAGATATTTTGCCTTACTAGAATGGTAGACCTTGTGAACAAGAAGTGTCAGTTACTTCATGTACCTAAACGTTTGAAAGATTCATTCATGAATTGATTCAGTGACAGTCCTCTGTTAAAAGAGAATAATAAATTAAGGCTGTGAGCTGGCAGAAACATTAGCATTGCCGGGTGAAATGCTTAGCAGTGTTTCATCTGTCTTTACGTTCTGAGTTCAAATTCTGCACAGGTCAACTTTGCTTTCATCCTTTCAGGGTCAATAAATTAAGTACCAGCTGTGTAGTGGGGTCGATCTAATCGACTAGCCCCTCCCTCCCCCAAAATTTTGGGCCTTGTGCCTAGAGTAAAAAAGAGTATTTTGAAGGTGCCAAGCTGGCAGAAATGTTAACACGTTGGGTGAAATGCTTAGTGGTATTTCATCTGTCTTTACGTTCTGAGTTCAAATTCTGCTGAGGTCATCTTTGCCTTTCATCTTTTCGGGGTCCATAAATTAAGTACCAGCTGTGTACTGGGGTTGATCTAATCGACTGCCCCCCCACCTCCCAAAAAATTTCAGGCCTTGGGTAGAAAAGAAAAGAGAATAGTAGAGAAAGAGAAACTTGATACTTCAATATGAAACTACTGACTAGTATTTTCTATGAAAGAATTGCAATTAATGTTGTGGTGAGTTTGGTGGATTATCAAATTGGTAAATCTTCTGGCTTTAAGATTTAAGCAGTTTTTTTAGAAAATGTTTGAAAACTAATGGCAGAGAGATAACATGTGAAATATAACACAAACCACTAAAGATATGATTAGATACTTCAAAATATTGATTTCAAACTTTGACACAAGTCCAGCAATTTCGTGGGAGGGAGTAAGTTGATTTCATCGACCCCAGTGCTCAACTGGTACTTATTTTATTGACCCTGGTAGGATGAAAAGCAAATTTGACTTTGGTGGCATTTAAACTCAGAATGTAAAGACAGGTGAAATGCCACTGAGCATTTTGCCCGGTATGCTAACGATTCTGCCGCCTCACTGCCTTAGATACTTTGAAATATTCTTTTCTATTCTGAGCACAAGGCCCGAAATTTGGTGGAGCAGTGGGAGTTGATTAGATCAACCCCAGAAGGCAACCTCCTAAGCAGACCGAGTGCAGATATGAGTAGCATATGAGAACCAGTATTAAGGAAGGATAGGAAAATATTAAATTTTAAGAGCCCTAAAATTCACTCTACTGATGAAGGCTGGAGGGTATACCAGCCGAAACGTGTTAGCGACAAACAAGATGAGGACAAATATCCGTCAAATGTAAATAATATAAATAAGGTACATAATTCCTCATCTCTTAAATGTAGAACTGTATTAACAAGAACAATATCAGAATGGTCTTTCCTGGAGCAACAGTGACTTCATTTCCTATATGAATAGCACTTCACACTGAATCCTATTCTTTTACTATCTGCTGCATTAATCCCCAACAACCTCAGCATTTGTTCATCTTGGATTTTTCTCTAGAGAATATCACACATCACTTTCTAATAAAAGAATCTTCTTTTTTATGACAAAGGCTTGTAAGAGTTTTTCATTAGATCGGATAAATATTTCTTTCTTTAGCATAAATAATTATTTTATTGTCATTGTATACAGAACAGGTTAGTTTTTGAAAAATGATAGAAAACTGAAGAGTCCAAGTTTTATATCTCTGCATATGAGAAAATGTGTTTACTACAGTAATAGAATTTACTTTACTGGATCAAAATTTATGTAAACACAACATAATATTTATACTGGTTTGAAGCAGAAGTCATGAAGATCAAATAGAATCAATATAGTGTGTGTGTGTATGTGTATACAAACACACATGTATATGTAAATGTATGTGTCTGTAAATGCAGGTAAATGCTTTTACAGATACATTTAAAGACTGACATAGTGTGAAAATCTGATTTTAATAAATATATAAACTCTGCTTAATGTATTGTGTAATTTTTACTTACATTTGTTTACTCAAATGCACACATTTTGAACTTATAGTCCTTCAATTCCCCCCAACCCTCCGGCACTTTCTTTACCATTATCATTATCATGGTGAAAGTGGCAAGCTGACATGATCACTAGAATGCCAAACAAAAAGCTTAGCAGCAAACTGTCTGTCAGTACATTCTAAGTTCAAATTCTAAGGTCAGCTTTGCCTTTCATTCTTTCAGGTTTGATAAAATAAGTACCAGTTATGCGCTGGGATTAATGTAATTGACCAGCCCCCACCCCCAAATTTCAGGTCTTGTGCCTATAGCAGAAAGGATTATTATTATATTTATTATTGTTGTTATTGTTATTATTGTTGTTATTATTATTATTATTATTATTGAGGTGGCATTTGGCAGAATCATTAGCACGCTGGACAAAATGCTTAGCCATATTTCGCCCATCCTTACATTCTGAGTTCAGATTCCACTGGGGTCGACTTTGCCTTTCATCCTTTTGGGGTCAATGAAATAAGTACCAGTGGAACACTGGGATCGATATAACTGACTATCTCCCTCCCCCAAAATTTCAGGCCTTGTGCCTATTGTAGAAGTAATATTATTATTATTATTATTATTATTATTATTATTATTATTATTATTATTTTCTCCTGCCTCCTCTGTCTCCCCTTTTTTTATACAACTGCTTCCCCAGT
>NC_068985.1:96099063-96113931 GCF_001194135.2 Octopus bimaculoides | reverse complement strand
CCCAGTTTGCTGATGCCACACTTGGTTATCACTAACATAACTCCACCTACCCACACAAAAAAAAAAAAAGAATCTTGCCACAGACCACATAAAACCAAAAAGAGCTCATGTAAAGCAGAGTATGATGAAGGTGAACAAGCCAAAACTTTGAAGTTACAATCAACCATTCCTTTGTAAAAGTTTGTGTGTTTATAAATTTTTAGTCTATTTTCCATGTTGGCATGAGTTGAATGGATTGTCATAGTCTGACTCAATTCACATTTGGAGTTATTGTCCTCCTAAATGGATTGAAGGACCACATGTCCTGTGCATTTCAGTTTTGGCCCTTTCTATCAACAACCACTTTACAGATAAATATGTATTTACTATACAAGAGTTAGCAGATGAGAACAGGAAATGGCCCAAAGATCCGATAAATACTACATTGACAATCAGGTTCCTGTTTACCAATAGTTTGAAGTAAGTGACATCATATATTGCCTTTGCCCTGATGATAATAGACTGTCAGATGGCTTGCTGGCACGGATAGTTACTCTATCTTTGTAACACAATTAGTATTGCAGTTAATTGGGATGAGATAAATTTCAAGAACCACTACTTTTGATGGGAACAAAAGATTTTTCTCTCTTTACAGTGAGTTTTGAAAAAATGTTGCAACACTTTGCAAAATTTGTGCATATTCTGCAGAAGTTTGCTACTAAATCCTGAAACTTATTAGATACACAATACTTATTTGATATATCAAATTGTCAGTATACTTCAATGTAAATCAAACACCCATTTTCCTGTTTGATAACACATGAAAGGACTTTTATCAGAACATAATTCAAAAATTACCAATTTGTTGCTGTTATCACTTGTGTTGTATTTCATACAACAAATCAGCAAAAAACTTTTCACTGATATTTTGAAACATTTGCTGTTGTAAGAGCCATCTAAATTCACCAAGCTATGTTCATTAATACTTAGTCCTGGTTGGATTTTAATCATTTCATTTTCTTTGGCAACAGACTTTTTTTTTTATTTGTCAGTGTCTTTTTATAAGAGGAGGAAAATTCTTTACTGGAATAAATTTGCAACCAATAAGAATAAACAAATGGTTTATTTACGTGCCACCGGCACAGAAGCCAGGCAGCTGCTCTGACAATGATCACACTCGGACGGTGCTGTTAGCGCCCCACTGGAATGGATGCCAGTCATCAAATTTGATTCAATTTCAATTTCACTTGCCCCAACAGGTCTTCGCAAGCAGAGTTTAGTGTCCAATGAAGGAAAGGTTGGCATGGGTGCCAGTCGAATTTGGTTCAATTTCGATTTCTCTTGCCTCAACAGGTCTTCACAAGCAGAGTTTAGTGTCCAATGAAGGAAAGGTATGCATAATTGGGCTGGCTACACCACTGGCAAAGGCCATGGGTTATGGTCTCACTTGGCTTGCCAGGTCTTCTCACGCACAATGTATATATGTGTGTATATATACACACGCTAATATGTGTGTGTATATATATATACATATATATATATATATATACAATGGGCTTCCACACAGTTTCTGTCTACCATATTCACTCACTAAACATTGGTCAGTCTGGGGTTGTAGAGAAGACACTTACCTAAGGTGGTGCACAGTGGAACTGAACTCAAAGCCACATGGTTGAAAAATGAGATTCTTAACCACATGGCTGTACCTCAGCCATACTGGACTTTTTTCTAGCATCTGGCAAGAATCCTTCACCTCCTGGATTTGGAAATTGTTGATCTAAATGACAAAAATCTAGAAGTTCTGCTTGATTACATGAATGTTATCAGTGTTATTCCCTTAAGTTCTATTTTCCAATATTTACTGATCAAGTAACACATTATTGCTGAGTCATGAGCTCCATATCAGCTTTCAAATCCAGATGCTCTTTTCAAAATCCTTTGAATCATTGAATTTCCAAAAGTATTTAGCAGTTGACAAAACAATCTGCAATACTTTTTCTCCTGTGGGAATTTTCACAGCAGGGAACAAGTTTACTTTCACTGCCATACCACTATGTTAGGTTTCCAATATTTTGTAGTTTTATCAGACTTCCATCAGAGTTTAAAAGTTGACCTTTCAATCTTTCTTAGATTCTGTTAAACAAAGAACGGATTATAATGAAAAATAATGGTATACATGAATGAAAATATGCATATATGCATGGCATAAACCTGTTATAAAACTAAAAGCATATACAAGAACATTTTATTTCAAACAATTTTTATTTTTAATTTTTTCTTTTTCTCAAGAGCAACTGTGCTCTTAATATTTAAAAAATGTGCTGAGATTTAAAAATAAGATGTAATTCAAAATACCACCACTTCTTATACTACTACTACTACTGCTGCTGCTGCTGCTGCGATGATGACAAAATACTAAAATTGAAGACTTTTATAGTAATGACTATTTAGTTGGAATTTAGTTTTTGTGTAAGTTTTTACCGACCGAATATTTAGCATGAGTATGTTTTATCAAAAGTATTATAGTTAACAACATATAAAGGAAGTTTAATCTCAATTATAGATTTGAAGTTATATTTTATGTCTTTATATTAATTTACGTGGGAGAGCATTGTAGCCATGTGTTGAGGGGAATTCTTTGGGGTTTGAATAATTCATCCCTGGAAACATGGGTGTTTCATTGTTCATTCTTAAACAACCCTTATTCAAGGACCTTTTGAGTGGAATGGGCTATTTGACCTGTGCTGTTTATCTTGATATGAGGTCACTGTGTCATACACATATGGTTGTGATGCATGTGCCTGGTGTACCCTTAACAGACAGGTAGTTAGGGTAGGTATATTGGACGTTGTATATTAATTTATGACTCACCAGCTCACTCCTAACAAACCAATAAGGCAGTCTGTATGCAAGTTGCTCAACCTGCTAGAAAATAGTTGCCAAATCTTCCTCAAATCTTGAGAAAGTAGAGCTTCATTGGTTCATACCATCCTACATGTGCTATATGACACTTTGTGATATTTTCCAATGAAGTTATTGTTAAACATAATAATAATGTTTCCAGTTTAGACACAAAGCTAGCAATTTCGAGGAGAGATTGTTAGTCGACACCATCAACCCTAGTGCTAGGCTGTTACTTAATTTTATCAACCCTGAAATAATGAAAGGTGAAATAAACCTTGGCAGGATTCAAACTATAAACATAAGGAGCTGGAAGCAAATTTTTACCAATACTGTAACAAAGGTGCAGGAGTGGCTATGTGGTAAGTAGCTTGCTTACCAACCACATGGTTCTGGGTTCAGTCCCACTGCATGGCACCTTGGGCAAGTGTCTTCTACTATAGCCTCGGGCCGACCAAAGCCTTGTGAGTGGATTTGGTAGACAGAAACTGAAAGAAACCCGTCGTATATATGTATATATATTTATTTGTCTGTGTTTGCTCCTCCACCATCGCTTGACAACTGATGCTGGTGTGTTTATGTCCCCATAACTTAGCAGTTCGGCAAAAGGGCCCGATAGAATAAGTACTAGGCTTACAAAGAATAAGTCCTGGGGTTGATTTGCTTGACTAAAGGTGGTGCTCCAGCATAGCCGCAGTCAAAAGACTGAAACAAGTAAAAGAGTAAAGCTCATCTTCATTAACTCATCTAAATAAGTTGTATCGTTTAGATTGTTGATGAATGAATAATGATTTAATATTTTTTTCTTTTTTGTCTTTCCTTGATAGATATTGCAGCATCTGCTTATGGTCGAGACTTTCTTGTGAACAACACTTATGGATGTCAAATTATTGATATTTTCATCACAGTATTGGCTGAAGCACCCAACAAGAAAAGTACAAAACTAAAGAAGTAAGTGCTCACCAAGCAATGTTTTACAATTATTCTTGTTCTCCCTGCTAGCATAAATGTGATATATTTTACATAGATATTTCAGGTATTTCTTTTTTTTTCTTTAACTTTTACTTATTTCAGCCTTTGGTCTGTGGCCATGCTGGGGCACTGCCTTGAAGGGTTTAGTCAAACAAATCGATCTCACCTCTTATGTTTTTTAGTCTAGTATTTATTCCATTGGTCCCTTTAGCCAAAATTGCTAAATTACGAGGACATGAACAGACCAAGACTAGTTGTCAGGTGTTAGTGGGGGACATACACAAATGTAAAATCATGCATATATAAAAATTTATATAAAACAGCTAGGCACAATATTATACCACAAAGGAAAAGTATTTTATCGTCACTTATTGTGAGTGAAGGTGTTGAAGCACCTCTATTGCAAGAAATAAGAGTTAAAAATTGTTAATGTTGTAAGAAGTATGCAATATATATATATATATATATATATATATATATATATATATATATATATATATATATATGTATATGTGTGTGTGTGTGTGTGTGTGTGTGGAGGCGCAATGGCCCAATGGTTAGAGCAGTGGATTCGCGGTCAGAGGATCACGGTTTCGATTCCCAGACCGGCTGTTTTGTGTTTATTGAGTGAAAACACCTAAAGCCCCACAAGGCTCCGGCAGGGGGTGGTGGCGACCCCTATTGTACTCGTTTGCCCCCAACTTTCTCTCACTCTTTCTTCTTCTTTCTTGAGTAATGCTGCGATGGACTCAGTCCAATGTTTTGTTCACATGCCACCGGCACAAGTGCCAGTAATATGTGCTTGTAAATTATTATCTAACTGTAGACTATACCATTAAATATATGTTGTCAATTAATTAGTCTAGCAAATAACAATATAGTTTTCATATCATTTAGAATTTTTTAAAGACCTGTTGATGGTATTGAATCACTTCTTTACAAGGACAATATTAACAGAAACTGTTTTGTTAAGTACAATTTTTAAACTGTCACTCAAAATTAGTTAATGAATTTTCCATAGAATTTACATAGTGTTTGTAACTATCTCCAATACAGATAACATCATCATCATCGTCATTGTTTAATGTCTACTTTCCATGCTGGCATGGGTTGGATGGTTTGACTTAGGGCTGGTGAGCCAGGAGGCTGCACTAGGCTCCAATCTGATCTGGCAATGTTTCTACAGCTGGATGTTCTTCCTAACACCAACCACTCTGAGAGTGTAGTGGGTGCTTTTTATGTGCGACCGGCACGAGGGCCAGTCAGGCAATACTGTCATTGGTCACACTTGAATGGTGCTTTTTTATGTGTCACCAGCATGGGAGCCAGTCAGACAGCACTGGCATCAATCACACTCAAATGGTGCTTTTTAGGTGCCACCAGCACAGGTGCCAGTCAGGTGGCATTGGCATCGACCATGCTCAAATGGTATTTTTTATGTGCCACCAGCACAGGACCAGTCAGCCAGCACTGGCATCAATCATGCTCGAATGGTGCTTTTTGCGTTCCACTGGTACAGGAGCCAGTCAGGCGGCACTGTCATCGACCATGCTCAAACAGTACTTTTTACGTGCCACCAGCACAGGGTAGATAACATATTTAATTAATTTAAAGTCATTTCATAGCACTTAATAACTTCCGAAGTGAATGCCTTCTTTTCCTATTTTCCCTTCTTCAGTAGACCTTGTTAAAGCTTTGAGCCAACAAGTCTGACATTTTGGATTAAATCTATGTTTGTTCTAATTTATTATAAATTAGGAAACCATAAATGTTGCATAGAAATAACTATATTTACTTTACTCAATGGTTCCATGAAAAAGAAATTGTTTTGGATTCACAAGGTGAACAACTTGATTCCTTATTAGCAGCTTTGATAAGATTAAACGTTGATTCTGAAATTATTTGTAGAATCTCTTCAACTATGATCAGAACCAGCTATCTGATTTCCACAATCTGCCTCTATCAACGGTGGCACCACTAATTTGGACATGTTTTTAATGTAATTTTAGATTAGTTCATGTAACATCACACATACTTCCACTGTTTATTCTATCTCATTATTTTACTTTCTATATAAAATTAGTTTAGATTTAATGTTATTTTTAAGTATCAAATTAAACAGATTTACTTACTTGCAATGGAAATTAATATTTCCTTTGGGAATAACATAATTGTTTATTTCCATTAATTTATATATTAGCTGCATGTATAATTTCTTTAAAAAATACTGGAATATGCATAGAATAATATGGTATTCAGTCATGAAAATATTAAAAAACCAAAATGAATGAGGGACAATCATCACCATTTCAACATCTGTTTTTCTATACTGGTGTGTTTAGATAGGCCTACCTAATAGTCATCTTCTATTTTATCCTGTCTTTAATTAGACCCTGTGTTGAACCCATTTTTACAGTTCATTACGTACAAGTTGATGTTGTCTCTTTTATAGTCTCTACCTTCATTAACAAGTTTCCAGCATTTACTGGGCTCCTAAAGTGGAGTTACTATACTCTCTTTTTACTCTTTTACTTGTTTCAGTCATTTGACTGTGGCCATGCTGGAGCACCGCCTTTAGTTGAGCAAATTGACCCCAGGACTTATTCTTTGTAAGCCTAGTACTTATTCTATCGGTCTCTTTTGCTGAACCACTAAGTTACGGGGATGTAAACACACCACCATCAGTTGTCAAGCGATGTTGGGGGGACAAACACAGACACACAAACATACACAAGCACATACATATACATATATACGACGGGCTTCTTTCAGTTTCCGTCTACCAAATCCGCCCCCCAAGGCTTTGGTGACAGGAAGGGCATCCAGCTGTAGAAAATCTGCCTTGGCAAATTCCACCTGGCCCATGCAAACATGGAGAAGTAGAATATTAAAAAGTTAATCATATCCTGCTAATCTTAACACATGACCAAGAAAATACAAATCCAAGATTGTCACTGTTTAGACTATGTGGTCTGTATTCCTATACTTATTCTCAAAGTGAAGGTGCATGGCTTAGTGGTTAGGGCATTTGGCTCACGATCGTAAAGTCGTGAGTTCAATTCCCAGCGATGCATTGTGTCCTTGAGCAAGACACTTTATTTCGCATTGCTCCAGTCCACTCAGCTGGCAAAGATGAGTTGTACCTGTATTTCAAAGGGCCAGCCTTGTCACACTCTGTGTCACGCTGAATCTCCTTGAGAGCTACAAGAAGGGTACACGTGTCTGTGGAGTGCTCAGCCACTTGCACGTTAATTTCATGAGCAGGCTGTTCCGTTGATCTCATCAGCTGAGACCCTCATTATCATAACCGACGGAGTGCTCCTTTACTTATTCTCAAATATCTAATATTAATTTTTAATTTGTTTCTCTTGCTGTTTGATACTCCTTTTGTTTTATTAGACTCCTAAAATATTTGTCTGTATTTCATTTCCCCACTTAAATAGCTTTCATTGTACACTGGTTTTTCTGCTGAATCTATTAACCATACATTCTTGTTGTTTCTCTTAAATTACTCTTCAAGTTACTATTGCCTATTCCATGATTCTTTAACACTGTCTCAAATTCAACAACTATATGCTTTTTCAATCACTTGCCACTTCTATTATATGCTGTATTGTAATATATTTGTTTTGCCTCCAGGTATCTTTCTTCGTTATTTCCTTAATTCCTTTTACACTTGCTTTTTCTATTTCCAAAATATCACCAAGGTTATTTTTTGCTTACTTAATCCATCACTGAATTCTCATCTGAATAAAGTCTTACCTATTCACTAATCCATTTATATTTACTTCACTCTCCCAGTTCACCTAGTTTCCATTCTATAATTATTCTTAAATCTTTTATTTTCCCCTCATGTTGTTTTTTTATTGTATTATATGAATACAATTTATGACAGTATTTTTAAAAAATATATCCCTCTACTATAGTTTCATATCCCGATATATTTTTGATACTTTATTCAGTTCCTCTGTCAGAATTTATGGAGTCATTAATAAATGAAGTCTTTCTCAGACTTAAACTGGGGGTACATCTATCACCACCTGTTTCTCAATTACAACATAAAACATTACAGGCTGACATTTTACTCTGCTAACATTTATTAAGTTGTTAATCCATCTTTCAACTGGTCCAATGTCATTGCTCTCATTTTCCGTCTTAGATTCTATTCTCAAAAAAAAAAAAAAAAAAAAAAAAAAAAAAAAAAAAGAAATAAATAAGCCATATATCTTGTGTTTAATCATTTTAGATGCAGTTTTCCATCATCTCTCAAATGCAACATGTATCACTATGTCTACATTGTAAAGTGTCTATACTTTTCTCTACTCAATTTCTCATATTTCCAAAGTTAATCGGATCTGCAGTGGTTTTGACGTGATAACAAGCTGGTGGCTGAAGGAACTTACATCTAATAATTGTCATTCACAGTATATATACTTTGAATGTTAAAAATATACATTAAAAAAAAGCAGAGGAGGAGGAGGAGGAGGAGTGAAAGACTGCTAATAAAACAGAAATCTAAACCTCTTATTTGAAATACTAGTAAGAAAGGCGACATACTGAAGGAATGAAATAATCTAAGCTAGCTTTGTGATAACATGGAAAAGAGAGTAGTGTTGGGTAGAGTTTATGGTAAAATAGTATTCTAGGGTTTGGCTCCTGATTAAAAATAAAGAAATAATAAAAACAGGTCAGCAATCAAAAGGAGAATGGTTTGGATTTAAAGAAATCCTAGCGCTGAAAACTTGATGCTTTAGGAAATGGAGTTTGTTTGTAGCAGTAATTATTCATTAATATTAAATTAAATGAAGGCTTCTCGTCATCTGTGTAAAAATAGCTTAAAGTTAAGCTTAAGTGCTCCTGATGACTTTATTGAGGGGGGATGTTTTGAAATGTTTAATATTTCCTCTGTTTTGCAATAAATCCTTGTCACATGTTACATCAATGTTTACCATTTTGATGTGGTGTTCATGGTTCTTCTAATTTAGACATCTGTTGCAGTGATTGGGTTTTGTTTTGCTGGAGCTTCCTTGTTCTAAATATTAAGGTAAACTAAAACGAGAATAAAATACCATGGTTTTCCTTAATTGCTCATGACTTTGGCTAAGTAGTCCAATATTTTCCCTTGGCATTGATAAATATATTATTATTATCATTATTATTATTATTAAGGTGGCCAAATCAGACTGGAGCCTGGTGTTGCCATCCGGTTTCACCAGTCCTCAGTCAAATCGTCCAACCCATGCTAGCATGGAAAGCGGACGTTAAACGATGATGATGATGATGATGATGATGTGGCAAGCTGGCAGACTTGTTAGCACGCCGGACTAAATGCTTAGTGGTATTTTGCCCGTTGCTACGTTCTGAGTTCAAATTCCGCCGAGATCTACCTTGCCTTTCATCCTTTCAGGGTCGATAAATTAAGTACCAGTGAAACACTGGGGTCAATGTAATCAACACATCTCCTCCCGCAAAATTGCTGCCTTTGTGGCAAAATTTGAAACCATTATTATTATTATTATTATTATTATTATTATTATTATTATTGTGGCACACTGGACAAAATGCTTAACAGTATTTCGCCCGTCACTCCATTCTGAGTTCAAATTCCACTGAGGTCGACTTTACCTTTCATCTTTTCAGGGTCGATAAATTAAGTACCAGTGAAACACTGGGGGTCGATGATATTGATTCGTCTCCTCCACCAAATTTCAGGCCTTGTGCCTATAATAGAAAAGATTATTAGTACTATTATTATTATTATTATTATTATTGTTAACCAATAAGCCAATTATAGTTTGCAAATAAATTGAAAGCTTATTGTGCCGATGGACTGGCTCCCGTGCAAGTGGCACGTAAAAACACCATTTTGAGCATGGCCGTTGCTAGTACCATGTGACTGGCCCTTGTGCCGGTGGCACGTAAAAGCACCGACTACATTCTCAGAGTGGTTGGCATTAGGAAGGGCATCCAGCTGTAGAAACTCTGCCAGATCAGATTGGAGCCTGGTGTAGCTATCTGGTTCACCAGACCCCAGTCAAATCGTCCAACCCATGCCAGCATGGAAAACGGATGTTAAACGATGATGATGAGGAGGAGGTTTCAGTTTTAACACTGGCAGTTTTTATGACTTCTAACTTTATAATCCTCAGCTGTTAAGCTTCTGAGGTTTCTCCCACAAAGTCACTTTTGATTTATTTCAAGCATATTTAGTTATTAACCCATTTGATAGTGACCCACATGAGACCACCTCTAGTTCTATGGCAAAAAGCTGCCCGTTTTGAAGTGCTCATATATTAATTAAAACCTTCCATAATGATTTTATGTAATGGCCTTTCTTTCAATTAACATCAACTTTAAGCTTGGTTGGTTATTTTACTAGATTCCTCCAAAATCTTAATTATTTTCAAAATCTATTGAAACATACAGGCAGTGTATTTCATTAGAAGGATGGTCACAAAAGGGTTAAAATATCAAAGTTTTAAAAATTCTTTAATATTTATTGGTGAGTGTATTTGAATATTCGGTTCAATTTGGTTCTTTTTTTTTTTTCTTTTTTCTAGAATGTTAAACATCTGGTATTAGTCACATTTGCAAATATAAACAAAAATACAAAATTGATTTGTCAAGGGAACTCCAAAGGATTTAGCTTAACAACATCTGCACCAGAAATGTTTCGTTTAGTCAGATTTCTAGCTTTTCCATTCATCTGGTCATCTATCATAATCTTAGCCAGTAGTTTTCCTTTCCAGCTAATGAACTTCCTCTCTGTTTTTTTCATTATAGACCTTAATCCTATATATTACTACAATTCTCTGAAACTCTTTTACCACATGACTTCAGAAAGGCTTTTAGTGCTTCCATTAAATAATTTCTCTGAAATACTTAGAATAAAATACAAATTCACATCACAGAATATTCACACTTCCTACAAAAATGCATTGAATTCATTAGCTTTAATACTCATTTACTCAGTGCTGGAGCACTGCCTTTAGTCAAACAAATCGACCCCAGGACTTATGCTTTGTAAGCCTAGTAGTTATTCTATTGGTGTGTTTATGCCCCTCAGTTGTCAAGCAATGATGGGGAGGGACAAACACAAACACACAAATATATATGTATATATACACAACAGGCTTCTTTCAGTTTCCATCTACTAAATCTACTCACAAGGCTTTGATCGGACCAAGGCTATAGTAGAAGACACTTGCCCAGGTACCATGCAGTGGGACTGAACCCGAAACCATGTGGTTGGGAAGCAAGCTTCTTACCACACAGCCACTCCTGCACCTATATATGCACACACACACACACACATACGATGGCCTTCTATTAGTTTCCATCTACCAAATCCACTCACAAGGTTTTGGTTGTCCTGAGGCTATAGTAGAAGACACTTGCCCAAGGTGCCACGCAGTGAGACTGAACCCGGAACCATGTGGTTTGGAAGCAAGCTTCTTACCACACAGCCACTCTTGCACCTATATAAAATAATTATTTCAAAGTGAACATTTCTCATTTCATGAAAATGATTTACTATTTCAGAGCAAGTGTTTTTACTTTCTTACTAGTTGAGTTTCTTACTGCTTCACTTCTGTGTAAGATCTTTATTTCATCTGAGAACGAAGCTATCATACAAAATTCAGTTATGAAAATATAAACACGGAATGAAATATCTTTATTAAAACAAGATGTACAATAAATTGTACAGTATATATCTTAATATTCTAGTTTTAAATTTATTGAGAAGCTGTCCTCTTACTAACAGATATATATTATGACTCATATTTAGCAGCAAATTTATTATTCTGAACTCTGAGAAAAATTTCTCACAAGCTGAAAATGTCTGAATTTCTGAGATAACCTTAGAAGTTGTTGAATGATGATTCCAATGTCTATTGATGCCTTTACCATTTTGACAAATACTATTTCTGATGCCACTAATTTCTTTGGTTAAACGAAGGAAATTATCAGAATGGCCATAAGGCATAAATCATGTTTGTTTTTACTGTTGTTGGCACTATCCTCACCACCACCACCACTTCCACCATCTTCATAGGCAAAATTGTTCTCATTATTGGTTGAAAGTCTACTTTTCCATGCTTGCATGGGCTGGAAGGAATTTTTAGAGGCAGATTTTCTGTGGCTGGATGCCTTTCCTGTCACCTTCCCTCACCTAATTCCAAATAAGGTAATATTTCCCTATGAACAGTTATGTTTTCATGGATATTTGGAAACAAAGAAAACTGCTTGCATGATGGTGACACTCGTTTACAAAGCTGAGCACTGGGGTCAATTTAATCAACATACCCACTTCCCCTAAAGTTGCTGGCCTTGTGCCAGAATTTGAAATCAATATGTATTTATTAGATTTCTGTTCATGCAGTCCTCCTGTTTATCCTTACATTGAAAAACTTTACAGCAGATTTCAGATTTGGCTTGTCGATGCATTTCAATGCAAATTACCTAATTTATATTAAAAGACCAATGTAAGAACTTGCAAAACTAGATTGGATATCAGACTCATAATTAAAATAGATAAGAAACGAATATGTAGGTCAGCAGTTGAGTATCTGGAGCTAAAAACTTTCACAGATTGGAAGATAACAGATTGTAACTTAATTGTATGTAGATAATGCACCTTGATTGGAGCAAAAACTTAGATAATAAAAGATACCAGTTAATTTAAAATTGATATTTATAATCCACCTGCTTCATAGTTTTACATGAACTTTTACTGTTGATTTTAAGGGATATGTTATCTAGATGACCGAAGTGACAGTGAAAAAATATATATTTAGTATAGTGCTTTTACTAAATATATGTTGTAAGAGCCTGGAGCCTGATCAGTGTATGTGGCCGAGTTGTACATAGTCTGGTGATGTATTATTTTGTAGATTTGCATTTGCTGTTATTTCTCAAATCAACCTTGGTCCAGTGCAGCTATAATCAAAGACAATCCAGCCATGAATAACCTTCTTATTTTGGGAAGACTTCAGGGTGTGATTTCAGGGAGATTTGGCTGTTGGCTGTTACTTTTTGCCAGTCAAGCAACTGTATAGAGGTACTTTTCAATATCTGTGAGTAAGAGAAGAAAAGAGGCTATGATAAAAAAAGATAATGAATGTATGATAAAGAATTATCAATTTATTGTAAGAATTTGCTGGAGAAGAGGTAGGTTAAATATGGTACAATTTGAGAGAACCATTGGGTTGGTGCATAATTATTGCGGCTTTTATTTAACAAAAACATCTTTAAATGACAGTCTGACTGTCTGCCAAGCAAATGGGAAGCAGTAATTGAAGTAGATGGTGAATATGCTACAGTTAATTTTTCTGATGCACATTTTTCTCAGCACATGCGTGTTCCGTCATGCATACTAACATTGTGCAACACCAAGCAGAGCATACTCAGATCATCTCTTTAGTAAACCCATCATTTAAAATTGTTTCTTGCTTTAGTTTTTGATTTATTATTGAAAGTACACAATTTGGAGAACAATTATATTTTAAAATATTTTTTTTCTCTGTTTGCTATTTTCAGTCTCATTTTGATGTCCCTCTATAACATATCTATCAACCAAAAAGGTCTGAAGTATATCTGCAATAAAACAACAGTATTCCAGCTTTTAGTTTGGCTTTTAACAGGTAAGAATGATACTCTGATATATAATCACAAAGCTCTCTTTTACTAACTACAGTGTCTAAGACTATACAGGGTGTTTGTGCTAAATTTGACAGTTTGCATAAAAGGGAAAGAAAATACAATATCTCATTCAAATTTTTTTTTTTTTTTCAAAATATTCAAAAATTTTCAAATAGATTAATGACAAGAGATAACAGTTTATTCAAAGTAGCAACCCTCAGCCTCCACCACAGCATCAAGGTGGCTCCAGAACTTGGTACATGTCTTCCTCACATTGTCCATGGGAAGAACTTTGAACACCTCCTTGATCTTGACTTTGGTGTCTTTTCCAATCACATGCCACACATAGTATTCCAATGGCATTACAATTGGGGGAATTCAGGGGCCAGAAATCGGGGCTGGTGAAGTTGTAGAAATTTTCTGACAACCACTTGACTATTTCCAGAGGCATGAAAAGGAGTCAAATCCTGCTGCTACACACATGGCCTTCCTGTAGCAACCCTCTCCAGCCAGAGTTTGATTACAGTCTCCAGGAGTTTCTCACATAGCCATTTGAATTGAGCATAAGGCCCTGTTCAGAGATGCGGGGCAGCATGACACCACCTCACTGGAGACACACACAAAGAGCATCACAGTTTGGGAGAACTTAGTTTTCATGATGTCCATGTCATATCTAACACCCCTTAATAATGTCTATAGGGTGCTGAGCAGTAGTCATGGTGTTTGCATCCTGTCTTCAGAGAGAAACTTTGCAATTACTAGTTTTCTCCTCTATGCTTTCCAGTTGAAGGCTTCTTCTTCATTTGTTATGCTGGCCTTAGTAAATGGATAGTAGATCTGCTCTTTTCACACAAGTGAGAACATTTTATTCTAGCATTGTAGCCCACCTGATTGCTTTCATTTCCTGTTTAGTCAAGTGGCACTTGCATGTTTTATTACATCTCTCATGATATGTAAGACAGTACCTGTAATGGGATATAAACACACACCTCTACTCAGAAGCAAATGCTGCTTCAGTTTGGTCGCTGAAACCTTTGTTCAACAAGTTACATTCCAGCTTTCATTCATATCCTTTTATCCATATAAGGCTTTTATGCTCATTAGAATATCCCTAACATAGCAAGTTGTAATATTTATACCTTTCCATGAACAAAGAGGGCTGTCTGTAAGGGCTTCGGGTACCAACTCACTTTAATGAATTTAATCATTAAAGTGGTTCTAATTGAGAATTGAAAATAAATTCTGGACTCACTTTACTGAAAAGTTACAGCTGTCAGGTAGTAATGAAGACAATTTAATAAATACTGGTTGACATTTAGTCTTTAGTTCATTCATTCATTCATTCATATATATATATATATATATATATATATA
>NC_068985.1:96093789-96096490 GCF_001194135.2 Octopus bimaculoides | reverse complement strand
GGGCGTTTTGTTTCCAATATATCAAAAGTATAAAATATATTAACTCCGACATAATTCCATACAAAATAGTACATAATTATATACTAACTCCGACATAAACAGTAGTAAGTTGGAGTTATAGCAATTGTGATATAAGGCTGTTCATGAAATTCTATTATATCAATTAATAAGTTACTGACTTTGGTATCTACATGAAGTGGCTGACCAGACTATGAGATATTACACATCACTGGTCACAATGCGCTTTGCATCGTTTTAGCTTTCAAATGATGCCACCCCCAATGGCTAGGTGAGTAGGCCAACATTTCCCTTGACTGGAAATCCAGTCTGTCATAAGGTTACCCATTTACAGCTGAGTGGAAGGAAGTGTTTTGCTCAAGAACACAATGTATCGCTCAGTGTGGGAATCGAACTCACAATCTAGCAATCATGAGTGGAACACCCCAACCAGTTGGCCACACACATATATATATAAGCCTTGTTGTTGATCTTATCTAATGAAATGTACCAATCACTAGTATTCAGCAGGGTTGGTGTAATTTAATATCTATTTTTGTGGGCTCTGCAATATAGAATCTTTCTCGTCTTTATCCTGTTAAGTCTCATCTGAGAGGCTGAAACTTCTAAGACTTAATCTAAATTCATTATACTTAATGTACCTGTACTCAGTGTACCCTTCGTAACTGATTCACAGCATGTATCACCCAGTTGTATGTATTAATGATTTTAGCCCTTCCCTCTTCATGGCCTAAACAACCCTTAAAAGAGCTATCCATTCACACCCATTTTTCATTTTGCACTACAAAATGTGGAAGGGATCCAATGAATTTTTCTTGTGATCAACAAATGCAAAGTAGACCCTTTTTAATATTATCTCTCTCTCTCTCTCTCTCTCTCTCTCTCTCTCTTACACACACACACACACACACAAAAATTGGCGGAGTGTTAGAGCACAATGTCATGATGTACTTTGTCCAATGCTCTAAGTTCAAATCTCACAGATCTTTGCCTTCCATCTTTTAGGGGTCAATGAATAAAGTACCACTTTAGTACCAGAATCACTTCTTTCCTTCTCTCTTGTTTCTCTCTCTCCCTCCCTCTCTTCCTCCCCCTTTCATGTATGATACATGTTCTCTTGTGTTGGTAATTATACCTGTCCTAAACAAAATGGCATTACTCACCCTTGTGTATATATATATATATATATATATATACATACACACACACATATACATACTACATACACAAAGTTTTTCCTGATATACATATAGATTTTTATCTGTCCAGAGTTCGTCGGCATTTTGAACTGAGAAAATGTATGCCTCAGTATATTAAAAGATTTCAAAGATTTTCATCTCTATGCTGCTGTCATTTTTTTTTTCCTCTTTTAACAGAAGAACAATCCACAGAGTGTTGTATTAATGTCCTTCGATTGTTACAGTCTTTAGTTTGTGAGGCTAGTATTCCTGTAATTCATCAACTGAAAGAAGTGGTAAGTCTTTTATTGAATCTCAAAAACAAACCCACCTCACTACATCATGTACATAGTGGGAGCATTCATAGAACTCTTAGAAATTAAACAAAATTCAAATGATATTGCATCCCTCGGAGTAAAAACTTGTGTGATTTTGAACAAGGCCCGCATACATCAAAGAGTGCGATACTGTGTCGAAGGCCTTGGCGAGATCCATGAAGGCCACTTCTAGACGCGGTATTCTCAGTCATGCTGGTCTCCCCATCGCGCGACCGACGAGCTGTCGAAGGAGAAACGAGTTCTCACTGCAGCCGTCAGCCTGGATGAACCCTCTTTGAATCGGGTTAAGGGGAGTTAGCTGAAGCATGCGTTTGGCGACCATTTTCGAAAAAAGTCGATATACCGCGGAACATATCGTTAGTGGTCGCCAGTTGGTGAGATCATAAGGATCTTCCGCCCTCTTTGATACGAGGACGGATCTACCTCGCTTCAGGATATCAGGTACCTTCCCGGCCAGCAACATACAATTACAGATATTAGCTAGGATGGATGGGTCCACTGCTTTAATATCACTAACAGTGAGACCATCAGGGCCCGCCGCTGAGGTGGCATCCATCTTCCTACGACTAACCTTTATCTCCTCCATCGAGAATGGTTTCAAAATAGGATCACTATCAACTATGGAGGAGGAACGATGGTCAGAAAGATCCACCTCAGGGCCTGGTGTCGAAAATCTATGCCCATAAAATTCCTCTGTAGAATATATAGGAATTGGGCAGCCCTGATCTAATATCCTCCTCTAATATCCTTGCAAGGAGCCTCTTCTTCTTAGTCTTGAATAAATTTTGCGCGATGGCAAAGCTTTTTCGCTTGCCTCGCCTCCGAAAATTAGGACTGTTCTCTACCCTTCTATGCCTCTTAATGCTAGTAGTATCCTCTCTGCGAGATCTGTTATGCTCCAGCCAGTCCTCAACTTTACGAACAAAATTATCCCAGGCAGCCACTGTCCCGTCCTCCACGAATTCCAATAGGGCCTCGCAGAAGACTGCAGACCAGCAGGTATGCCCAGGACTGGCAGCATCGAGGAAGCGATCTCTCCACTCCACGAGGGGTGAGGATTCCTCCTCTCTTTGTGACAGGGAGCTATTATCAAGCAGACCTGACCCTTGATGACTCCTGCGAGCCCTTTTGGCCAGGTCTGCTCTTTTAGACCCTACTTGTTTGCAC
>NC_068985.1:96083454-96093733 GCF_001194135.2 Octopus bimaculoides | reverse complement strand
CTTACACCAGCCCCCATCAGCTCAGCCTCCTTCTTGACGAGGACCGCTACTTCCTCATCCAACCAACAGCCTCTGCGTCTTCGGCCTATTGACTCGGCAGCGGCTGCCCGATCCACACGCTTTTTCGCCAGCTCAGCCTTGTGAGCAGCCATCCTGCACACATTTTCAGCCACAGGATGCTCATGGCGCTCGTGCTGGGAACGGCCTACAGCCGTCAAAAAAGAACGGCTGCAGTGGTCACACTTAAACGGGAGCCTAGCAGGACTTGGGGCACGAAAAAGAGCATTGCACTTACCGGCGTGACACCTCATCAAATGTAGATGTCCGCTTTCCCTGTCACACTTACTGCATTTGCAGACAGGCTTTATTCCATGTCTACCTTCTAAATGTTCTCCCCAACGACGGGGAGAAGCGAAACGCTGAGGACATAGCAGACAGGCTATAGAGCACGATCCGCATGGGATGGGAAGCGAAAATTCGCTTCCTGCAAGAGTGGGATGTCATATCCCACTTTCCGCCTCTCGGTCCACTTCTAAAGTAAGAGAGTGGACGTCATGGAGGGGGTCCTGAGCAAGATCTTCAGGAAGCTGAGATCCCTTCACTACTAGCGTATGAGTAGGGTAGACTAACCTAAACAGTCCCTCTCTCTTTCTTTTGTATATCAGCGACGGGAGCTTATTAACACTCCCGTCGCCGTTCCAGTTGATACCAGTTGGACCACTGATCATACCTTGCTGCGGAGATGGTCCATTGTCCACAACAGGGGAAGGTAACTCTACGGCCAAGCATGTTTGGGTATCATGCTCAGCCTGACCTGCAGGCCCCGTCCCGGACCCACAGTCCACCAGATTTACGGCGCCTGGCTGCCGTATGTTTTCTGTCTTATTTGTAAGCATAATTATAGGACAGCAATTACCATGAGTACATGGGCAAAACCAATCAAGTTAAACTTACGGGAGGCACAAGGCTAAACCCTACCAAGCAGACAGACCACCATCACTCCAGCCGACCAGAATGCTCTCCGACCAACCAACTAGCCACAGAAATGCAGGCCACTGACTTAATAGTGAACCCGTCAATATTCGGCGGGGTGCTGTCATTGACTAGGTAGGTCTTGCTCAAGCCGTGGATGGAGAACCACGCACACTTACCGACATCGACCCCAAGCCCAACATCGCGGAAGAACCCCAAGCATCTATTAACTAGCGCCTGGAGACCCCCACGCGTCACCACGACCAAGTCGTCTGCATAAGTGATTCCATCCATCCGGACCCCCTCCACACACAAATCCCCGCTGGTAGATAATGAATCTAGCAGCAGATCAATAGCTATGTTGAAGAGGATCGGCGAGAGCGCGTCCCCCTGTCTGACACCCCGGCGAATAGCAATGGATGGTTCTGTAAGTTAAATTCCAAGATCAACATTCATACAAGACACTCTTGCTTATCAATGTCTTTTGCATTTTCAGGATCCTACATGCTGTTTGGGGATCTCCACAAAATTCCAATTCTATTTCCTAATAAAGGAAAACAAAAAAAAAATCTCTTCATCGACATCATTTAACCCTTTCGTTACCAACCTGGCTGAAACCGGTTCTGGCTCTGTTGTACAAATGTTTTGTTTTCATAAGTTCTGAATTAAAATCTTCCACCAAACCTTAGTCACAATTTATGTTCCTAACACTAGCTGAATGATAACTTTACTAAATTCTTTGTTTTAGTTAAAATAATTGAAAGAAACACAGAGCATCTCAAAGTAAATACAGTAACGAAAAGGGTCATATAGAAAAATAGGCACTTACACATTGATAAGGTGTATGTGTGTGTGTGTGTGTGTATATATATATATATATATATATATATATATATATACACACATACTAGCACATGCTTATACACTCAAAGTTTCTAACTTAAATAAATCAAGCTGTGTTTTTGGGAATGTATAAAAAAATAGTTTTGTGATTAAAATATTAATTTGAACTGGTTATAATGATTAAAGCTCTTTATTGTTGTGAAGGAAAGCCCAAGTTAGAGTTGAAGTTAGTAAAAAGGAAGTTTTAATTAAGTGGATAGTTATAGTGAATGATGAAGGTGCCAAGAATGTTATCTGCTGGGATAATGAGACACAGGCAGCCAAAGTAGAGCACCTGCTACAGCTGGAAGAAAGCAAAGTGAGAAGATCGCATGAAATGTGCAGTTGTGAGTTTGATAGCTGAAATGAGTTTTGTCAGGGCAAGAAGATAGAAAATTAGCGGTATCAAATATTATCAGCAATGGAGAAGATAGCTGTAAACTGAGAGGTTTGTAATGCTACTAAACTGTAAGGAAGAGGAATAAAAGAATAAATATAAAGTTTATAAGGCTGAGATGTGTGTGTGTGACTGTTGTAATTTAACATGTTTAATAATTTCATCGATAATAGTTATGTGAACAGGACCGATAACCATGGGTAGTACAAAGTAAGGAGTAATTAAATCTCATAATTAAGTCTAAAAATAATCAGTATGTATATATATATATATATAGATAGATAGATAGATAGATAGATATATACACATAGATATATATACATATACACACACACATACATTATATATATATATATATATATATACACACACATTATATACACACACACACATATGCATACATCATATATACATACACACATATACAAACATACAAACATATATACACATGCACACATACATACACACACATATATATATATACATACACACACATGCGCACACACACTCACATATATTTACACACACACACACACATATATATATATACACACATGCATATACACACACACGCACATTTATATATATATATATATATATATATGCAGAATTTAGTATAGCGTGACTAGTTCAAACAATATTGTTTCCATTCTGTAAATAACGAAGCTGTGTGTAGGTGTGAAATAAACTTCAATTTAAACAAATCAGTGGATTTCTTCCAATCTGTGCTGCCAGTTTTGCTCTCTCGATTCCTTTTCTAGGCTTTTAAAGCACATCTTTCATTCAGCAAATACCATCTGTCAATGTCCCTAATCTTATCTTGCATGCAACCAGTCCTCCCGTTCACCTTTCTTATTACCGACTTTGCTATATTACTAAGATCTGAGAAAATGCTGACACTCTTAGAACTACAAACTAATCCCCAATTTAGATAAATCTTTTCAACAAATATAAACTCCTTCATAATTTACTTCTCTGTTCTTATTACTGGAGCTGAGTAATCATTTTGAATTAACGTACAGACTAATTACTTTTCCCCCTCTAACTTATTTAGTAGTTGTACACTAAAATTATCTTTACATGTTGAAAATATAAGAAGTTCTAACTATCTCCACAGAGCTCTAGAATATTTAGAGTTTATGAACTTCTGTTCACTGTAGCATAATATCCTCATAGATTATTACACTTTGAATAATTAACTCTTTTCATTAAAGATAATCATGGGTGCAGAAAATAACTGATACTTGGTAGAAATTTGTCAATAAGCATTGGAAACCCTGTAAGCATGCTTATCACACACTAGCAAAAATATTTCATTTACATCATAAAACATTACAAGAAATACAGGGTGAGAGCGCTAAGCAGTGATTAGTATTAACGCAATGCTTTTACCAGTTTGAATGTGTTTTTGCATGTTGGTTTCTTACTGTAAACACATCAGCTCACAGCACCACCGTCCAGTTTCTGTGACTGAAGAGGAGATAACTACTCCGAAATGCTTGCATCTCACAGTCTGGACAGGTGGCGCTGTGAGCTGATTTGGGTGTATTTACACCATTTGTCTCCAGCAAGAAATTTTCTCCATGACAAAACACTGTGAATGGCTTGTTTACAAATCCGAATGTGCTTTTAGCAGATTCAAATCGGTAATATCATTGCATTACAAGAATTGTTTGTAACCATCAGGCAAAAACAAAATTTCATGAGCCAGTGAAATGGGTGAGGTGGGGGGTGTTTGAGCCAAGAGAGCTTTTATGCTGTTACTTGTCAAACCACACCATGTTCTCTTTAATAAAGATGAACACATTGGATAATATAATCCTAGATAAACTACATATAAAAAAAAGACAGTGGTTATGGCTACATTTGATCAGTATTAACCATAAATTAAAAACAGAACACAAACAATATCGTGGATATTCTCTCACCTCTGCCACTATCTAGCATATACAGGTGCTTACACTTATCAAGTATTCCCTCTAAACTTACAGTGTCTATTTGATCAGTATTAACTGTAGGGGCCAAACAACAACGAAATTTTCTATAACAATGTTTCTTTATATTTTGAAGAGATAATAATTTTTTTTTTTTTTAATAAGTACTATACTGTTAGTAATCCTTTCTACTAGAGATACAAGACCTGGAATCTTGTGGGAGGGGGTCTAGTCAACTACACTGACCCCAATGCTCAACTAGTCCTTATTTCATCGACCCTAAAAGGATAAAAGGCAAAATTGACCCCAGCAGAATTTGAACTCAGAATGTAAAATACTGAAAGAAATGCTGCCTAGCATTTCGTCCCATACGCTGAGGATTCTGACAGCTCATCACCTTCTTTGCTCTTAGTAATAATCGTTTATTGCTGTTTTAACAAAAGGAACCCAACATCAAATGCATTTATTCTTTGAAACTGAAATTCTTTTTCCACACTTCCCTAACATTTGCTCCATTTCTTACATTCTGGTTAGATTATTGTAATTATCTGACTTAAAATGCATTCTTATTCTTAGCCCAGTCATTGATATATGTCACTTCACCACGATACCTCTAATCAGAAATGGTAATCTATTGTTGGTGATTTCACTGTGCCGATTATATGCAGTGACAAGGTTAAATGTTAAGCATTACATTCTAAGAAACTGCTTCCAAAGCTTTCCCTTCCATTAATGTTTGAAACAACCATACCTTTAACTTATGCATGAATGTTTCCTGTTTAAGACAAGAAAATACCATTATGATCAATTGCTCATTATGAATTATTTAATCTGTCTCTAAAATTAGATAATTTAAAATAGAAGTCCTTCTCCTGTCGACTGGCATTGCACTGTCTTATGTAATCATTATCTTTTGTGTTAAACTTCTGTCTCATTCCGGTTTTATTCTATAAAAGTACATCCTGCTTTATGTAGCTACCATACCATTTGATGACCCCCCCCCCGTCTCTCCACTTCTTACCTCTATTATATCTCAACCACCTAACTCATCCCTAAACACTTGTTCAATCCTCTATCACCAGAACTTTAGCCCTCCAAAATCCTTACCAATACTTTTTATAAAATGTCAAAGTTAAATAACGACTTTGGTCATGGCCACCACCTCAGAATATATTTTATCAAAAAAAGCTTGTTTTAACAGCATGGTATGTGGGCATGAAAATTAGAACACTTGTCTGTGTGTCTCTATGTCTGTAACTTTGCATGTCAGTCACGTTCCATGCAGAATACCTTACTCAAAGGTGGTGCCGCAGCATGGCCCCAGCCTCTGGCTGAAACCAATAAGAGAATAAAAGAACCTGTTAGAAAAAAATACAGAATATGTAGGAATCCAAGTTCTGGGTCATCTCAATACATTCACGATCCGCTTCTGTGTCTTTCCAAATTTTCCTTTGATCTGGACTACATCTAAACATTCTACTATTCAGCATATCTATTAATACTACCAAAGCCTTTGATTGCTGGCTTCTTTATTATCTCATAGACTCTCAAAAGTCAGCATTCTTATTACACACACACACCTAATATTATCTGCCTTTCATACAAAGAAACAAACCATTTCTTTGCTTTTTCCTTCATTACAATGCTATCATTATTTTCATATTTCTAATTATATCACTTTTATCAGAGAACTTAACTTTCAGCAAGCTGTACAATAATTCCTCACATATCAAACAGAATGACATGCTTCCATAACATCTACATTATCATTCACAATATCCTCCAATCCAATAGAGATTTTGGTCTGATATTGAATGCAATCTTATTGTACCCGGATTTTCATTGATCTGTCAATTAGCAAACTTAAGCCTTAGAAAATATGTGAAGTCTAGCTTGGAGCTTAAAGCCTGCAATGACATTATCTAAGATGTGATGAATTGTTTGCTTGGAAGGAAACTGCCATTGCCTTGACCTGGATTACAAAGAAAGGTCAGGTATCACTTATCTAGAACAGGTTTCTGTAGATAAACAATATTTCTTCATGTCAGCAAGTACACATTTAAAAGATGTTGCATATAGTGTGTGTGTGTGTGTGTGTGCCTGACAGAACTCTCAAATTTTCCTGAATAAACACACTAGTGATGTAATGCTATATTTTCTTACTAATTCTCAGTTTTTAGTTGATGGCACATAATTTAATATACTTGATGAAAAATAATTTCACTGGCTTTCCTACAAAAATGTTTGCTAAACTGACAAGAAGTGCTAAACTAGTTGCTTAGCAAAACAGCATCTTCCAATGTGTTTTGATCACGTGTCAGGTCTGATCTGGCAAACTTCATTCTAAATTATCTTTAGACAATAATTGTATGACAAATTATATTAACCACTTCCCGTTGAGCATTTCAGTGTGTGTGTCTGTGCTTGTGCATGCACGGTTTTTTTTCTAGCTTCACTGTCATCATGATTTTGTAGAAGTGAAATGGCTATGTGGAGAAGGGATTAGATTACCAGCTCATAAGTGTGAGATCAAATCTATTGTAAATATTTTGTTGTGTAATCTGGACACAAATACGTGACAGATCATCTGGTATAGACTGGCAGTCTGTTCAGAAAGATCTTTTTTTTTTCTCTCATTTAGTTCATGCCATGATATTGTCGATAAGCACTGGTCCTTAAAAGACCCCCTTGGGGCTTAGAAGATACTTACATTACATTTACACTATACAGTTAAAACCCTGCATGTTCTCTAATTATATATAAATAACATACATAAACATATATATATAAGCTTGGGAAAACGGATGTAAAATGATGATGATGATATATCTGTACAAATATCTGGAATTAATCATCCGGTCGTTTAGGTTTCAATAGAACTGCATACAAAAAGTTATTTAATGCCTAAGTTATCAAAAAATTAATTTTATGTATTTAGTCAGGCTCCAAAATATTTTAGCTATTAAAACAAGCATTTGGGTGTGATAACTCATTATTTTAGCACAACCACCTTGTGAGTGGTGGATGATAGAAGGGTATCCGGTCTTAAAATGCCCATCCAAGTTAAGCGAAATCCCAAATCTTTTTTTTAAATGATCATCATTTTATGTCCATGTTTCATGTTGGCATGGGTTGGATAATAGGGATCACAATTTGCCAAAGGAGGAGAAGTAGTTGTATTGATGTTTACTCCAGAAATTGGAGTGGTTAATGTTCAATCTGAATCATCGATTGATCGATGCAGGATGTGAGAGACGAAACACAATGTTGGTAATTAAGAGACTGGGAACAAGTGAAACTTAGAGAGCAAATATTTGTGGTTAACTGATTCAGAGTAAC
Source organism: Octopus bimaculoides (assembly GCF_001194135.2). Classification (NCBI taxonomy): domain Eukaryota; kingdom Metazoa; phylum Mollusca; class Cephalopoda; order Octopoda; family Octopodidae; genus Octopus; species Octopus bimaculoides. Next base: position 96,086,209 of record NC_068985.1, on the reverse strand, counting down.
AAAGGACATTGCAGAATCAGTGAAGAGACAAAATTGTGTGTCTGTGAGGTGGTGGTTGTGTGTTGATGGCTAAATTTTAGTTAGTCAAATGAGCCAGTGGCACGGACAAAGCACCAAGTACACACTGTAATGTGGTTGGCGTTAGGAAGGGCGACCAGCCATAGAAACCATGCCACCGCAGACAATTGGAGTCTGGACAGCTCCTGTCAAACCGTCCAACCCACGCCAGCATGAAAAATGGACGTTAAATGACGATGATGATAAAATGAATGGATTGTTCACAAATGGGGAAAAAAATGTTTTTGTTACTGTTTAGACCCAGTTCAATCGTATTGTGCAGCCCTAAACATAGCTGAGACTTTATTGTCCAGTTAGTCCTTTCTGTTGTAAGACAATAGAATGTGATTAAGGGAAGCTGACTGCTGTTTGTGGCAGCTTCAGTGACCGTACTATTTTCTTTAATATATGTAAACTTTAAGACCACATTGTTTTCAGCATATTCAACAGCGAATGAGAGAACTGCTAAGTGATCATTGGATCTGCTAGAAATAGCAGTGAAATATCTCTCTAGTAGTACTCATACCATCATAAAATAGGAAGGATATTGATTAATAATGTAACCGTACATACATTATATACTGGAAAATAAAATGAAATGGTCGTGGCTGGATTGATTTTGATCAAAGGTTTACTAATATCAAAACTATTAATAATAGGCTAATCAACAATTGTTTCCGTAGATGGAAGAAAATTAGAGAAATTTCCTTGTTAGGCAAAGGTTTAGGAAGTCAAAAAACTTTTATTACTGAATATTAGGGGAGACTACTCTTACATAATTAAAATGGATAGATGTCCTTGGATTCGTTTTATTTATTATTTTATTTTAATACCAACGGAATTATGGAAACGAAGCAATTTTTTAATAAATTTCATTGTGTTCTCTTACATAGTTTTCAAGATGAATTAAAGGTTAAATATCTTTATTGTTTAACGTTTATCATGACTCTATAAATCAAGCTTGATAGGTTTACGGTGATCGTTAGCAGTTCCAATACGGGGACAAAACACGATTGTACTACAACAGACCAGCGGAGCCCTACAAGCACTGTGTCATGCTTGTTTTTTTTTTTATTATAAAGGGAATTAATGGTCTTTGTTCTGGATCGCGTTTATTTGTCTTTATTGCTGTTTAGCGCCAGGTCAACCTTGATCAAACACATCGCGATCCAGACATCGAGACCATATCATTCAATGTACCCTTCTTTTCAGCTGGTTGAGTGCCATGTGAAATAGATGCGGCTGCTATTTCGAGGAGGTCGACTGACATTGTAAAAGGCTGTTGCTATTGTTGTTCAATTCTGTTAATGTGTTTGATTCGTAATTGTATTAAAGAAACAATAATATTGTTTGTACTGAAATATGTATCAAATAGAATATGACCTTGCCATTATGGAAAAGAATTAATTAAATGAATTAAAATGGCTTACAGTTAATTAAAATAACTAAACAATTAGAATAGGGTGTCTTAATTCAATTTGTTAAAGCAGAAAATAAATCTAAAGATATGTCATTGTTCCAATTGTTAATTTTCATTCTGTTTCTTAGATTAAATTTTCATAAGGATTATCTAATAATTTTCTTGCAGTTACCCGAGCAACAGTTGGGGCAGTTGTGTAACAGTCGGAATAAAGTAGTTGCGGAATTGGCCTCAGATCTTCAGACTGATCTCAACTATTAACAGTATTTCTTGTTGTCATAAATTAGTAGAAAAACTGAGATGTTTCAGTCCAGAGAAGAAAAACCTCTCTAGGTCAAGCTTTTTTTTTTTTTTTTTTTTTTTTTTTTTTTTTTTTTTCTTTTTATCTGTTGTCAATAAAAAATTTTCATTTCATCTTCTGTATTTTTAATTACTTTGAAGATTCACAGAAAAATATAAAAATTACTGAAGTCTTATAGTTCTATCCTCTAGTTATACGCATACAAAATTATTTTATTAAAATACAATAGAAAATATATTTATATGAAGATATGTTCCCATTTTATATTGTCACATATAAATTTAAATAATAAGGGTGAAAAATTGAATATTAATTTGATTAATATCAATTTAAAACCAGTGGCCTAGCATATTGAAAAAAATCTGAAGATTCAGAAAAAATTCATTGCTGAATTTTCTTGAGAACAATCTTTTCTTAGTGGTCAGAGACCATAGGTGGTCGTCTTCTAGCATAATGGATGTCCACTTAGTGGTCATCCCTCTTATATGTACTGTCATATATATATATATATATATATATATATATCATCATCATCATCATTTAATGAAATATATTTATACACAAGCTTCTTACCACACAACCATGCTTTGTGCCTATAAATATATTTCATTTAGTCCTTGGTTTATGGTCAGTCAGAAAGTTACCATTGGTTTCATGCCTATTATTGCTCTTACAAGCAACTCATCGGACTTATGTGGCCAGAGACACGTAACTGCTTTACTAATGGATGTAAGAATGCAGTCTTGGTCAGCAAGACTTGTGAAAAAGGAAAATGCTGAAACAAAATTCTTTGAAGCGGAAACCCCATCTGGGAAAGATGGAGTCATCTCCCTTTGAACCATATTCTTACCTCCATTTATTAAAGAGCTTACAGGTCAGATGAATCACCTATATTGCTTGGGGCAATAATAGGCATGGCATCAATGGTAATTTCCTGACCGACAATAATCAAGGACTACAATATATATATATATATA
>NC_068985.1:96069830-96081931 GCF_001194135.2 Octopus bimaculoides | reverse complement strand
TTTAATTGACCCTGAAAGGATGAAAAGCAAAGTACAAGTCAAGCCCTCTGGCCAATAGTATCAACTGACTTGGTAGGCACCCACAAGACTTTCCACCATCTTTCCAACGACAACCTTGGACCCCTTTTTGAATTCCATACGTCTAACACTCATGGACAAAATCAAAAATAGGAAAATGGAAAAAAAAACACAACACCCATGAGTTTCAGAAACATTGTTTCATGCTCAGAATTACCGAAACATGGAACAAACCACCCACATCACTTGTTAGCTGTTGGGACACTACATCCTCCAAAAACTTCCAAGCTTCCTGAAATTCTCCAAAAGTACACCTGATGTCCCCCTCAACCTTTTTAGTTTTTTAACAACTCATTCACTGATCACTTCCTGTGTATTATTCTATGTAATGTTCATGGGTACATTTGGCTACTCTTTCTGATGAGTTGTAGTGCATTTGAGCATTGTATATAATAAGTTCTTTATTATTTCATTGGAATAACTTTGCTTTTCATCTTTACAACATCAATAAGTGGAGCCATGTGGCCAAGTGGTTAGAGCAGCGGACTCGTGGTCAAGAGATTGCAGGTTCGAATCTCAGATTGGACAATGTGTGTGTTTATGAGTGAAACACCTAAGCATGACATAATGCCAAAGGTCTTGGTCATTGCCTCCCAACGCTCGAAAGGGACTCAGTCACTTTGCCTGGTAGCGTTCTTAAGTTTTATGATTGATAAGAAAGTAAATTTCTGCTCCTTATTTATTATTATTTTTTGCTTTCGACCCCCAAAAATTACAAATGTTTAGACACTCTTTGGTATTTCACCTATCCCCTATTTTACTAACCAGCTTGAGTTCTAACAAAGAGACAGCTGCCACAGACATACACGAAGAGGGAAAGGTCTTAGCACGGCTAAACAACTAAATGCTGTGCTAATAAGAATCCCCTATTTGTGATATTTACTAATTAAAGAAATTAATCTGTATTTTCATTAATATGTGATGCCAATTAAAATGTCTACTTAACAAAACTTTGGTTTCTTTTATATCTGTTGCAGGTGTTTAAGAATGATTCTTGAGCCAATTTTCTTCACTTCCTCTTTAAATAGCAGCAGATTTCTTAGCAGAAAAACAATTCCAGTGATTTTGTGTTAAACAAGAATTACAAGTTTTTTTGTTTGTTTTTGCTTGCTCTCTCTCTTCCACTCACTCACTCTCACTCACACACTCTCTCTCTTTCACTCACATACTCACTCTCTCTCTTTCACTCACATACTCACTCTCTCTCTCTTTCACTCACATACTCACTCTCTCTTTCACTCACATACTCACTCTCTCTCTTTCACTCACATACTCACTCACTCACTCTTTCACTCACTCACTCTTTCACTATCTTTCTCTCTCACACACACACACACACACAGTCAGTTTTCTTGACTTCAGAACAGAAAATATTACAAACTGTAATTCTAGAGGAAAATAAATTCTAAATGTTTCCGTTAATGATTTATTTAAATAAGGAAAATAAATTAAATATTTTTTTTTTCCCTTCATTTTTGAATTATTGTTTGTTAAGCCAAAAGCTTTAAAAAATCCAATATTTATTACACCACACACAAGAAAAAAAAAAAAAGAAAAAAAAAAAAAAGAAGCATGAAATGCTAATTTAACCCCAGGTCTGCTCTGAATGAGAAAACCTATGAATCAAAGTTGTATCAGTCATGACCATTCTATCTTCTTTGCATGTATATATCTAGAAGTACATTATCCACTGTGTGTTTTCTTTTTTTAAGATGATAGCGTGTGATTTCAAGGAATTTGGCTGCTATTACTAGCTTGTTGAGCAACTGCACAAAGGTTACCAGTGCTTGATAACCTCAAGACAATATGTTATGTATTCAATATTGCATTTAGAATAATAATAACTACAAACTATTTGTTGGTCTTCACCATCTTATATAATGCAAAGCTGTACCAACAGAGGTGCCACTTCCTACGAACAGAACAGGGTCCCAGGGACACAAAGAAAACAGAGCCAACTCCTTGCATTCAGTCCCAGTAGGCCACAAGTGCCCACCAACCTGCAGCAGAGCCTTCTAAGCAGGCATCTGACTGATTGACCACAGCTGGACACACTGTGCCCCCCCCGCCACTGTCTTCTCCCATATCATTGTCAACAGAAAAAAATCATTGTCATTGTCATTAAGGGGTCAAGCTGGCAGAATCATTAACACGCCAGGCAACATGCTTAGCAGTACTTCATCTGTCACTACATTCTGAGTTCAAATTCCACCGAGGTTCACTTTGCCTTTTATCTTTTCAGGGTCAATTAAATAAGTACCAGTTACACACTGGGGTCGATGTAATTGACTTAATCCCTTCCCCAAAATTTCAGGCCTTGTGCTTCCAGTAAAAAGAATTATTATTATTATTATTATCACTCAAGTGGTGAACTGGCAGAATCGTTAGCACACTGGACAAAATAATTAGCGTTATTTTGCCTGTTGCTACATTCTGAGTTCAAATTTTGCTGAGGTCGACTTTGCCTTTCATCCTTTTGGGGTCAATAAATTAAGTACCAGTTGCATACTGAGGTAAATGAGATCGACTTGCCCCCTCCCCCCAAATATCAGGATTTGTGCCTATAGTAGAAAAGATTATTATTATCATAATATAATGCTACAGGTATAAAAAAAAAAAAAATTTTAATTATCAAATAGACAGTAAATTAGTTCTGCCATATTCTATCAGCTGTGAGCTCGTGCAAATCGAAGAATCTATTTTTAGGAATCTACTACTATGAATGTAAGGAAATGGATGTGCAGGTTCAATACCCAGCTTCTCTTTTTCAGCTTGATACGAACTTCACTTCTTGTGTTCTCAATCAAAAGCGAAGCCTCAAGACCCAAATGGTACCTGGCCGTTTGCAGCATCTTTCAAGCTTATTTTCCTTTGTATCTGAGAATCCTTTACTCTGAGAATGTGCAGAGTGGATTTCTTCTGAAACATTTAATATGTTGTTATCATATTCACTTCTACGATGTGAATGGAATGTAGCACTTAAAAGTTAAGAGTCTGAGAAAGAGATTCGGCTGCATCTAAATAAACAATACGATGCAGCTCTACTTATTTAATAGCAAGTCTACTCTGGTACAGAGAAGAGAACGTGTCTCAATGCAGCATTTGCTCTCATTCACCTCTCCTTTCAGTCATCTGTTGCTTACATATATATATATAAATAAGTGTGTGTATGTATGTATATATATGTATATAGCTTTTCATGTTCACTACTGAACCATTTTCGCTTCTGTAATCTACTTTGCAGTTTCACCTCTAGCTGTGATTTCCAATGTTTAAACGCTTTGATCTTGCTTTGAGTTCGTTTGTGTCATAAAACCATTATCATTTATTTACAACCTGTCTCGCTTTCTTATGATTACAAAGATCAAGCTGAATCTATTTTTAATGAAAATTTCCCTTTATGTCCAGAATGCCATAAAGCAGACATTGGTTGGTTATATACACAGGTACAACTAACTCTCTCAGGTTATTCCTTTAATCTTCTTCTCAGGTAATCCATCAGGCTTAGGCAGAGAAAATAATTATGTTGCAGACACTTTCAAAAATATCAATAGTCTAGATTCTATAAAAGAAGGGGCGAAAACTCTGAATGGCAGACAAATGCCCCCCCCCCCCGCCTACAGCATGTCTGCTATAAACATACACTCCCCTAACAATTATTCTAAAATACTCCAAACAAATACCCCCTGCCTGCTTTGTCTAAATAACATTGTCACACTGTCTAGCTAATAAGTAACTCAACCTGACATTTCACTTGTTGTTTCTTTGACTCCTTTTGTACAAGTCCCTTTAAATGAACTGACTGACCTATTGGTTAACTGTCCTAAAACAGTACATTGCAGGGAAATGATATGTCGCCAACACAGAGCCCAGCAGTGCCTGCAACAGACAACATTGTTTACTTTGTCTTTCTCCCTGATTAGTCTGAAATACTCAATAGTATTACATCCTAAATTTTGTACTTGATTACTCTTTTTGAGAAGGCGTGGTGGTTAGGGAGCTGGAAGTGGGAGCCGTGGCAGTGGCAGCAGTGGTGGTGGTGGCATGAATGGTCATATTTCAACCACATTCTCTCTCTCTCTCTCTCTCTCTCTCTCTAGCCTGCATCAGTGCTAACAATCATGTGTATTTCAACAGAGATTATCGCACCATAATATTTACACTGAAGCCAGCACTGTCATCCAGTGCTTTCATACAGAACCATTGTAGAACAGGGTTCAAACATCTTTCTTATCTGTCACTGTTCTCTTGTTATTTATTCTATCTCCAGAACTGTAATTAGATTAATGAAGCCATAGGAGGAAAGTTGAGTGAAGTATCTTGCTCAAACACCTGTAGCAACATTTACTAAAGGGTCAGGTGTGATATCTAATCAAGTTAGATAATGGCTTTTCTTTCTTTTTTCGTTTCAGTCATTTGACTGTGGCCATGCTGGAGCACCACCTCAAACGGTGTTAGTCGAAGAAATCAACCGCAGGACTTATTCTTTGTAAGCCTAGTACTTATTCTGTCGGTCTCTTTTGCTGAACCGCTAAGCTATGGTGACATAAACACACCAGCATCGGTGGGGAACAAACAAATACACACACACACACACACATATCATCATCATAATAATGTATTAAAGTAAGGTGGTTAGTCGATAACAGAACTTCACTGACAATGTTATTTTATTGACCCCTAAGGGGACTGATGCTTTATCAATCTCAGCAAGATTTGAACTCAAAACAGTAAGGACTGGAACAAATACCAATTGCCATTTTGTTCTGATAATTCTACAAATCCACTTCCTTTAAAAAGAATTATTATTACTGCTGCTATTTTGACACAAAACATACACTCTTGACGGGGAGGGGAAAGTTGATTATATCAACCCTAGAACATGACTGGTATTTATTTCATCAACCCTGAAAGAGTAGAAGGCAAAGTTGACCATGGCAGGATTCATGCCCAGATCTGAACTAAGTTTTTTGTGAGAGACATATTAATCAATGCAGCCCTGGATGCATTGCCCGAGAAAGAAGTGGGGCTGGCCACAGCTGGAACGTTCAATCATAAATCTGCTTAATCAAGGTCAAACTCTAAGAATGAATCACAGTCCTGGCTTCCTCTGAAAGCTCACACTTCTCAATTCCTTTCAATTACATTGCCAACTCTCAGAAAGTAAAGACCTGGAAGAAATCTCCTCTCGGGGACCTATGAAATAAGTACCAGTTGAGTATTGGGGTTGGTGGAATCTACAAGCCTCCACCACAAAATTCCAGGCCTTGTGCCTATTGCAGGAAGGATTATTGGTGGATGTTATAGTGCCACCTGATTGGCTCCTGTGCCAGTGACACCTAAAAAGCACCATCTGAATGTGGTCGATGCCAGTACCACCTGACTGGCCCTCATGCCGGTGGCACATAAAAGACATCCACTTCACTCTCGGAGTGGTTGGCGTGAGGAAGGGCATCCAGCTGTAGAAACCTTGCTAGATCAGATTGGAGCCTGGTGCAGCCTTCTGGCTTGCCAGTCCTCGGTGAAATCGTCCAACCCATGCTAGCATGGAAAATGGACATTAAACGACGATGATGATGATGTTTAATTGTCATATTCTGATGATCTTATGAGTCCTAGAGCTCAACTAAAAGAAAAAGAAAAAATTAAATTGAAAAGTAAAAACCTTAAAAATGGAGGAATGTACCCGTTAAAGTAGCCCTGAATGCAAATTGTTAGAAAAGATGGACTGGTCATGGCTGGACTTTCAGTCAATGTAGATTCACTGCACAGAAATATTTCTTCTATGTGCAGAAGGCAAACACATACAGAAGTGCTTGCAAAATGTGCATGTAGATGTAGATGTTGCTGTGTGGTAAGTAGCTTACTTACTAACCACATGGTTCCCGGTTCAGTCCCACCGTGTGACACCTTGGGCCATTGTCTTCTACTCTAGCCTCAACCCAACCAAAGCCTTGTGAATGGATTTGGGAGTCGGAAACTAAAAAAAAGCCCATTCTTTGTGTGTGTGTGTTTTTGTCCCAACGACTACTTGACAACCAGTGTTGGTGTGTTTACATCCCTGTAACCTAGTAGTTCAGCAAATGGAGACCGATAGAATAAGTACCAGGCCTAAGAGAAAAAAATAGTTAGTGGGGTTGATTCATTCAACTAAAAATTCTTCAAGGGGGTGCCCCAACATGGCCACAGTCTAATGATTGAAACAAGTAAAACAGTAAAAGATATACAGAGAGAAAGAAAGAACGAAGAAGAGTGAGAGAGAGAAGGAGAGAGAAACAAAGAAAGAAAGAGAGAGGGAGTGAGTGAGAAACCTAATTAGATGCTCAGAGAGAGAGAGAACAAGAGAGACACCAAAACGAATGATGCCAATTAAGTCGGTGTTGAATGAGCAATGCCAGACAGGCAGCACCAAAATGTCTCAAACCCTATTTAACCACCCCCCACTGGCCAATATATGTGCTGTGTGAAGATGTGATATAAAGTAAAGCAGGATTATAGAAGAAAAAGAAAAAATGAAATAAATGTCAAATTTCCTCGCTTTAGAGAGACAGTCAGACAATCTATTGGTGATGGTGGTCATCATCATCATCATCATCATAATGGTCATCTAACGTCTGCTTGGTGTGTGTAAATAAGGAAGTTGAAGCAAACGTGTTTAGATGTGAGAAAAAATATAAGTAAAATGCTTCCTAAACAGCCACGGGGAGAGTTTAACAGTTGGTGCTTAAGTCTAGTTTGATGGTATTAAGTTGTGGACGAGAGAGAAATCTCTTCCTGGAGAGTTTGGTTGTCTGTTTATTGGATGCACCAGCACCTGGCCTTTGGCTTCTTTTAACAACATCCACTCCAATACAACCATTCAAAACCAGGTTTCTACATTGAAAATAACTTCGTTTTCATGGTATACTGCTTCAAACTACACCAACCTTTGAGAAGGGGGTTCCTTCTTTTTCATCCACCAGCATTGGAAATTGCACAAAGGACCAGAATCATTTTAGGGGTTTTGGGGGTTTTTTTTTTCTTCTTGCAAGTTACTTGATGATGTTGGGGCTTGTGCCACGTAAAAACCCACTGGTGCTGGCGTCACATAAAATGCACCCAGAAAACTCTGTAAAGTGGCTGGCAATAAGAAGGGTCCCCAACTGTACAAGCCAAATCAAAACAGACTATGGAACCTGATGTGGCCCCTGGCTTTATCAGCTTCTCTCAAGCCACACAGTTGGACTGAACCCAGAACCATGTGGTTGAGAAGCAAGCTTCTTACCACACAGCACACCTGTACATATATATATATATATAAGTATGTATGTATGTGTTTGTCTTTGTAACCCCCAACCCACCCACCATCACTTGACAGCCAGCGTTGGTTTGTTTGCAACCCCATGGCTTGGTAGTTTGGCAAGGGTTGATTTGCTTGACTTAAGCTTTCAAGGTGGTGCCCCAGCATGGCTGCAGCTCAGTGACAGAAACAAACAGAAGATAAGATACACACACCATGAAACAATGTTTCCACGACAGGCATGAATGCACACACTTCCCATGCACCCTCCTCTGGTTAACCTATTCATTACCATATTTTTAACTAATTAACCTGCTTGTGTGTGTTAATTACTTTCGAAAATTAAAATCCGGAGGTAATTATTAAAATATCTTGTTTTAGTTATTGGACTGTGGTCAGGCTGGAGCACTTCCTTCAAAGTTTAATGAATCAAATCAGCCCCAGTGTGTGTGTGTGTGTGTGTGTGTGTGTGTGTGCGCATGTGGTGGGGTCTAAACCATAACAAACAAAATACTCCTCAGCTGGTCTGCTACATGTTTCTGATAATCGTTGAACAGTAGTTAATGTAGGATAAAGTATCTTGAGACCAGAAATGCAATAAATTTACCTGAAGTAGATTTGAACTCATGGCCTTTGGCTAAGCAAAAAAAGGTCCAGTCCAATATGTTATGAGTTTATTCCTCTAGGATATTGAGGTGTTGAATTCAAGGGGCTACAGGCATATCCGATACAATGAGCCAAGAAACTTTAAAATAATATCCTGGATGAGGGTGGCAAATTTTGGCACAAGGCCAGCAATATTAGTGGGGGGGGGCGAGGATTAACTGATTTCATTGACTCTCAGTACTTGATTGGTACTTTATTTTATGGACCCCAGGAGGATGAAAGACAAAGCTAACATTGACGAGATTTGATCTCAGAATATAAAGCACCAGAATAAACACAAAGCATTGTGTGCGACACCAGAATAAATCTTGAAAAGAAAATATGATGAAGCATGTGGTTGTTTAGCCCTAGGTCAGTCTTGATCCAGTATAGTCACAGATATCCCAGTCATGATCAGCTTTTTTTTTTCTTTTTACTCTGTATATTTAAGCCAGAATTATTCATGATGTCTTTTTAAGATTGTAAAAAGCGTATGACACAACTGAGACGACATCAACAGAATCAGAGCCGAAATAAGATGCAGACACTGGAACTGGATCAGACAACATCCTCGGACAACATCAAGAAAGCAATTGTATGGTGGCACTAAAGTGGCATCCTGAGGGGGAAAAGAGCAGCGGGGCACCCTAAAACCTCATGGTGAAGGACCATTGACAAAAGGAAAGGAGATGAGAAGGGTGGAGAAGTTAAAAAGAGACCAAGAACAATGGCAGAAAAACAGAACTGGCTGGAGAAATCATGTCGTGGTCTTATGTACCTCATAGCACAGAGGGAACTAAGTGTTATGACACGAGTCGTGCACGTCAGGTGTAAGAATAGTATTGCCCAAATGAACATTTGGATATGGTTATCTGGAATAACCTATTGCAGAATTAATATGTTCACCCAGAATGCATTCCATACTACTCCAAATGGAATTACAATATTAAACTAACTCAGTTACCAATATGGACGATCAGCCCTGTCAACTACAGACAGTTCACCACTTTCTTTCATCATCATCATCATCATCATCATCGTTTAACGTCCACTTTCCATGCTAGCATGGGTTAGACGATTTGACTGAGGACTGGTGAACCAGATGGCTGCACCAGGCTTCAATCTGATTTGGCAGAGTTTCTACAGCCGGATGCCCTTCCTAACGCCAAACACTCCGAGAGTGTAGTGGGTGCTTTTATGTGCCACCAGTACGAAGTCCAGTCAGGCGGTACTGGCAACGGCCACAATCAAAATGGTGTATTTTACGTGCAATCTGCACAAGAGCCAGTCCAGCGGTACTGGCAACGAACTCGCTCAAATGTCTTTTCACGTGCCACTGGCACAAGTGCCAGGAAAGCGACGTTGGTAACGATCACGCTCAAATGGTGCTATTTACGCGCCACTGGCACGGAAGTCAGACAGCTGGTGCTCTGGCAACACTCATGCTCAGACGGTGCTCTTAGTGATCTACTGATACAGGTGCCATCACAGACTTTCAGTCACGTGGGGGTGGTCAGGATCCTTCCACAACACTAAGTAGCTAAAGTGTATTTGAGAGAGACTTAGTAGCTTTTCTAGCATATCAAACAGTCACATACAAGGAACCCTCATAAACTCACAGTAAACCATGTAATTTTGACATGTATCTGTTTTAGTGTCATCAAACGAAAGTAGTTTAACATGTCCCCATTGTTAAACGATTCTGAAGTTTTTCTCTCTCTCTCTATTCACAGAAGTTGATTCACATCTGCTGAGGAGTCCAGATGATGTCAGAGTAAACAGAGGAGGTCAGAATGTAGTGTGGTGTCATCTGGATAAATAAACTCTTCCTCCCCACTGATCTAAATGGTCGTCTAAAGAAGGGTGTGTTATCATCGTAGAGGCCTTTCTTTAAATTTACATCTTGTTTCATCTGCCCTACATTACAGCTATAGGGGTTTTTTGTTTGTTTTTACAAAAATACAACATAGACATTTTTGATCTTATCTTAATTTTGAAATACTAAAGCCTCAGAAATATTAAGCTTCCCTAACAAAGAACTTATCGAAAAAGATTAAATTTGTACCCAGTGAAACAGTATTCCCAATAAGCACACATGGGTTTACAGACACACACACTCCTTAAAATCTTGTATTCAGTAAAACGTCCTCAGCACACAGAGACACACACACACACACACACACACACACATGCACACACACACACACACACACACACACACACACACACACACACACACATCTTCAAATCTTGTATTCAGTAAAACAATGTCCTCAGCACACTCAGAGATACACACACACACATTCGAATCTTGCGTTCAACAAAACAGCTTACTCAACACAAAGATATACACACTAGCATACACACACACACATGCATACACACATTCAGGTGTAGACACACACACACACACACAATCTTAAAACATTACACTCAGTGAAACAATGTCTCCAAAACACACACACACACACACACACAGAGCCCTGCTTCATGCCGAATTCGTTAAAATGGTTCTTTAAAGATACTAAAACAAGTGTGTTTTTAATGACCTCCCTAGCTTCACAAAGCACGAAGTAAAACTTTGCATAATAAATACTAATCCATTTATTCCATTTACCAAGCCAGTTTGTGTCCAACTGTCACACTGCCTTTTGGTCAAATCAATCCCAACAGCTCAGACAGTCTTTATAAAAATGACTGGTCTTATACAGTATTTCATTGTTCTCTTCCATGTTCCTCTCCTAATAACCTCCCAGCGTCACAAACAAGGTACGTACTTTCTTGTCTCTGCTATTATCTTTCCATCGTCTTCTCGTTTCTTTCAGTCCTGGACCAATTTAGATTATCAATTATCAATGGCCTCCACCACACCCTCATAAAAGGTGTGGTGTATATAAACTCTTAATAGTCTGTTCTTCTATTTGTTTAAGGTTACTTTTAATAATTTCTTCGTAAGCCACCTGCTTGTAATTAGTGGTGTCAGTGGGGGAGTACAGCTTCGACTGTCTTAGCATTGATTACAAATACTGCGATTTTCATTCACATGTACCACACACTCAATATATACATACATACATACACACACATACATACACACATATATACGTACATAAACACACATTCACACACATACATATATATACACATATATACACAGATATATATATATATATACACACACACTATATACACACACACGGTTAGTCCTCATGACTCTACAAAGAGAACGGGGTTAGTTTCCTGTTTTCTCCAGAATATACATTCCTCCCTGGACAGGGTTCCAGTTCAGAGCAGGATTACCAACTTTTATTAGAGCTTTGTGAAATAAAGTGCTTTGTTATAGAAAATAACACACCACCCACTCCAGGAATTGAAACCACAATCTTACAATCACAAGTCTAATATATATATGCATCCATACACACATCCATACACACATCCATACACATATATGCACATATGCAAGCATGGCACACATAGACACATATATTCTAAACATATTTGTATGTATGTGTATACATGTGTGTACATACATGCATTTTTGTCTGTATTGTATATGAACACACACACACACACACACTGCCATCATTCTATGCATGTTTTTTCATGCTAGCATGGGTCAGACGGGTCAACATGGGGAAGCAACTATATGTTGGTGGTGATGGTGGTGGTGTTGCATATATATGTGTCTGCGTATATGCATGTATGTATATGAATGTATGTGGGTGTGTACGTAGTGATTGGAGTTTATTTTATATAAATATTGTATTTCAGTGAATGTATAAGTAAAGCTATGTCTTCAATGCTACACGTATCAGATGTCTTATGTCTTAAAAGATAACGAAAGTGAAAGGTATTAACTGACACCACATGACAGGTTTGAAGTATGATTGAGATAAGACTTGTTGAAGTAAAATATTTCATTCGCCCATCCCCACACCAGTTTCCATTACTTTCATCAGTTGACACATAACTGAGAGATTGATGGTGTGGACCTTCAGTTTAAAAAACTCCACCCAAATTTAGATGTGTTGTACCAGTTTCTACATCATTTATGGTATGTTGGGTAAAGTGGTGTTTTAGTTAAACTGAATAACAT
>NC_068985.1:96067807-96069820 GCF_001194135.2 Octopus bimaculoides | reverse complement strand
CACCCCTCTCTCTCTCCCCGTCCACATCATCTACTTAACTTTGCACCTTATTACCCAGTTATCTCCCACCACCACTACACATAAGCTATCTCTCTCATTTTTAATTTCAGAATGACCTTCATTTGTGTTCTCTTTTCACAAACCTACCGATCCATCCATCCATCCAGCCATCTTCAATTCTCTACCCCTATTATCTCTCTATCCTCTTTCTTGTACCTTTAGGGTAAGCCCTGACATCTCATCTTCACCATCCTTTCTCCCTTTTCCTGTTCGAGAACCCATGTACCTCCTCTAGAGCAACATATGTCCCTGTCCCCGCTATCATGCTTTAACCGTTCTACACCTGGCATAAGACCCACCTCCCTTAATACTGCGTCTCCACTCGGTCAAGAAGTCTTGTCTTGCAAGGTACCTGGTGACCCCACTTAATGTTGGTACCATGAAAGAAACACCTTGGACACACTGTAAAGGAGTTGGCATTTGGAAGGGCATCGAACCATAGAGACTTTATAAAAAACAGACGTCGGAGACCAGCACTTAGGCTAGCTGGGTCCTCTGGAACCATCAGAACATGAACTCCAAACATAACCCCTACACCTCAGCAATGAACAATGACTACGGCTACAGCACTATCCAAGGTGCTTGCTCTGCAAACTGGATTTTTGGTGATAAGATAAACATCCAGAGGTTGGAATAATTCTAAAAATAGAGGACTGGGGCCAGAAATAGTCCCCTGATCCACTGGATTCTATAAACCTATCACACCCATGCCAACATGGAGAGCTGATACAAAATGATGATAATGATGAATGTACAGAAATCTCACAAAGCAATATTTTTCCAACCATGCCATTCCTGACTGTTCTTATAATTAAAATAGTATTAGCGATTCACTAATATTGGTTATTTATTTCTTTCCCTTTCAGTAAGTTAATTAGTCTTTATTTTATTTTTGTTATTTTGAAAAAAATTTATTAATGAAGAAATCTTGGGTGGATTAATTTGTTAATTTAAGCCAAGTTAATCCTGTTCTGTTGCTGATTTGGTCATAAAGTACCAAAGAGATATCTGTTGAATGGCTGAGCAGTATTAGTGGAACAAAACAACAAGACATGGCAGAAGTATTACATTGCCTGCTGGAACATTAGGAGGTGAATGTCAGATGTGGTCTGCATTCATGGGGGACATGGTGAACTCGTTGGTCAGAGCTGGCTCGACCCACTCTGGCTGAATGCCACTGCTAATACGAAAGGTATGGAACCATCTAATCCAAGATGATGGAATTCCAGAAGATATCCTCATCATCATGATGAGGATATCTTCTGGAATTCCATCACTTCTCACGTCTTCACACCAAGTGTAGACATTCATAATTTTCAGATTAAATGCTGATTTCCTCCCACCTCTCATCAAATCATCTCTAAAACCCTCTCCATCCCACTTTCCCACCTGTCTGGGCAGACTCTGATTCACATGAGACAATATTCCAAACCACTGATACAAAAACACAAATCCACTGACTTCATTCCTCAATGAAGATTTCACTGCCAATAAAACAATAAAATGAAGAGTCAATGTAGGAGGACGGACATGTTTGCTTGATCTGTTAGAAATAAGATAAAATTTCCCTCAAATCACACAATACCATCTTAAATATGGAAAGATATATTTATTTCTTTATTGCCCACAGGGGGCTAAACAGAGGGGACAAACAAGGACAGAGGGATTAAGTCTATTACATCAACTCCAGTGCATAACTGGTACTTATTTCATCGACCCCCAAAAAGATAAAAGACAAAGTCAACATCAGCAGAATTTGAACTCAGAACATAACAGCAGACAAAATACGCTAGGCATTTCACCCGGCGCGCTAACGTTTCTGCCAGCTCACCGCCCTAAAATGGAAAGATATATTAATTGAAAACAGGACACACCTACACCCCCAACACACTCTACAGGCTTCTTTCTGTTTCTGCTGACCAAATTCACTCACTTTGGTTGGTTGTGACCTAT
>NC_068985.1:96060390-96066810 GCF_001194135.2 Octopus bimaculoides | reverse complement strand
TGTGTGTGTGTGTGTGTGTGTGTGTGTGTGTGTGTGTGTGTGTGTGTGTGTGTGTGTGTGTGTATATATATATATATGTATATATATATATATACACAAAGTATGGGGGTTTAATTCACAGGTGATCTAAATGATCAGGTACGCAAGGTAAGTACTGTAACAGATTACTGGGGCTCCAAGGTTATAGCCAAAACAGTAGTCATGGAGCCATTGCAAGCTACTTACCACACAGCCACTCTTACGCTTATAGAAATAATTACAGAACTTCTCATAGCATTTCTTTCACCAATATTTTCTAATCCTTAATCCTTTTTAAAACAATGTTGTTGTACAAGAAATAAATGTTACAATTCCTTTTGTCTTAGTTACAGTGGAACTTTCTGTTCTGCCCGAGAAACCCGTTATTGGTGAAGACACATTGACAGTTCGCTGCCAAGGTTTGGTCAATTCTTTCCCAGACAACATCAACATTTACAGCATCTTATTCTTTGCTGCCAATGCTAAAAATGGTGAACGGACTCTTTTGGTGAACATTGAGAAGAACCGAACCACATGGCTTGACCAACAGCTTCAGCATCATGTGGAAGTATCCCGTCCCAGTGATGACAATACAGTTGTTGAATTATTAATGGCACCAGCTCGATGTTCTGACCAAAGAGTTTATTCCTGTTCTATGCAAACGTCTTATGGAACTTTTCAGTCACAGACAGAAAATACTATTTTAGAAGGTAAGAACAATAAAATTGAGGAATTTAGAAAAATAAAATAAGCATTGCACTACCTGCAAACCCCTTTGATCCCTATTTTCCTCAGAACCCCATAACAATTTCATGTTTAAAAAAAAAAAAAATCCCATTATATTTTTAGAATTAAGGTAAGAAGATTGCTTCCCAACCACATGGTTGTGGGTTCAATCCCACTACATGGCACCATGAGTAAGTGTCTTCAACTATAGCCTCAGGCCAACCAAAGCCTTGTAAGTGGATACTAGCTGGCCCTGTACTGTCAAAAATGATGGCTAATTGTATTTTATATATAAAAATGAATGGTAATTCAAATTAATACACTTGTCAATATTATCGAATGGTTGTCTTTTGAGATGTGACATCGATCATTGTTTGTTACTGAAAGAATGCTGGTTCACACATCCATTCAGATACTTCCCTTGTACACGAACACACACATATACTCACACAGAGTTGAAACGCTGTTTGATTTTTCTTTTTTCAGCATTGAATGTTCACCATTCCACTTCCATTGCGCACACACACACACACACATTCACATATCTCCCTTTTACATACACACACATATACTCATAGAGTTGAAACACTCCTACCACCAGTTTGCCATCACCCCTTCCTTCCTTATTCATCTATCACCCCTTCCTTTCTCATTCATGTGTTGTGACAGAGAAAAACACGAGAGTAGTATTATAGTAGATATATATATATATGTCATCATCATCATCGATTAACGTTCGCTTTCCATGCTAGCATGGGTTGGACGATTTGACTGAGGACTGGCAAGCCAAAAGGCTACACCAGGCTCCAATCTGATCTGGCAGAGTTTCTACAGCTGAAATTCCCTTCCTAACACCAACCACTCCGAGAGTGTAGTGGGTGCTTTTACGTGCCACCGGAAAGAGGGTCAGTCACACGGTATATATGTATATATTTGTATGTCTGTGTTTGTCATCCCTTGACAATCGATGTTGGTATGTTTACATACCCGCAACATAGCAGTTCAGCAAAAGAGACCGACAGAATAAGTACTAGGCTTACAAAGAATAAGTACCAGTTGAGCACTGGGGTCAATGTAATCAATTTATCCCCTCCCGCAAAATTGCTGTCCTTGAAGCAAAATCTGAAATCAATATCTTGATATAAATGGTTAATCGATTATTTTTCTGTGATTATTTCAGCCAAACCGTTCATAGAATCTTTGAATATTTATTCTGATGCATTTCACTCAGATTGGACTGTTTGGCAAAATACGGAAATTTCTCTGACATGCTCTGGTAAACTGGGCAAACCAAATGGTCGATTCCGATGGTCATTCTACCGCCAAACCATCAACGTGTTCCAAGAATATTTTGGTAAACAGATTGATAGCATCGCAGAGGAGACGGACAACTGCCAGGTGTCAGGATCAAGTGTCATTGTATACAAGACAAATGTCTGGGACCTTGGTTTGATGTTCCGCTGTGAGATTGTTAGTCCGATGGCACACAAAGAAATCAACCTGGCTCAAAGAATAGAGGTGTTAGGTAAGTAGTGGAAAAACTTGTTCAAGTCAACTGAAATTTCAGTGACAAAATGATCTAGGGCTCTTTATAGTGTCATCTTTTAAAGAACAAACAAAATTGTATAATTAGTCACACAGTTCTAGCGTTTAATTGGTTTATGATAATTGATGTCTCTTACTTAAAATATCTTCCCTCTCAGATAGCAGAGAAGCCTCTACATAGTCACTTGCTCTGCTAGAAACAACAGCCAAATGGCTCCTAAGTCATACCTTGCCATTTTAAAGCATGAAAACATTTCGACTAACATGGTCCTAGATGCAGTGACTGAAAAAAAACAAAAAAACGAAGAGATGGTCCTGGCTGGAAAGTCTGATTAGGACTGATCTTAGCCCTTTAGCATTTAAAATGGCCATAATGATGTGGGTGGTGGTGGTGCTGCTGCTAGTGACGGGGATAGTGGTGGAGATGGGCCGATAGTTGGAGTGTCCATGGTGCTGACATTAATGGTCTACATTAGAAAGATGGCAGTGATAACTGGGACAATGGTGGTGGTGGTGGTGGTGGTGGTTGTGACAGTGGTGAAGGAATAATGGCAGTGATGGTAGCTGTTGCACGAATAGTTAAGATGGTCAGGTTGTAATTACAGTGGAGGTGGGGGTGATGGTGTTGACATTAATGGTTAAAATGAAGTGATTGTAATGACATTAATAATTAAGATGGTCAGGTGGTGGAAATATAAAGTGATGATGATGATGATGATGATTCCACTAATTCTTTTGATTTCTGCATTTCAGGTCTTGGAATCAAGAATACAACATATCCAGTTGAAAGTAAGTGCATGCTAGAGGAGATAATGATTTCAATATAAGTAAATATTACAAAGATATAATATGTAATGGTATGATGGTAAAATGGTATGGTATAAGGAATTGTATGGTCAGTACTGAATTGACCTATAGGCTTGGCAGACTGAGCTAAAGCCAACAGTCTTTGAGTAAAGGGTGTTTATCATTCTAGTTGTGAGGGTGGAGGGTTAAGAGGGACCCTAGGCCCTCTCTGTATCTAACATCAGCTGTGTGTCTGGTATGATATGGTAGTATGGTATGTTAAGCATTATGTTGATAAGATGGACTGGTGTGGGATGGTTTGCTATGATGGTATGGTAAAATGGAATGTAATGGTAGGTACTGTGACATACATGTTTAAAGTGGTCATTCAGTTATCACTCAGAAGTCATTTGTAGTCAGTCTTGGTCGTTGGTTGTAGTGGTCAATGATAGTGGTGAGTTGTAATTATTCATAATGACCAGCAACCATGGTCAATTGAATTGGTCATAGCAGTCATGTTAATGGTCAATTATAGTAGTCAATGAGAGTGGTTGCTCCTAGCGGTCAGCCATAGTCATTGGTCATAATCATCAGGGATAGTAGCCAACCATGGTAGTTATTAAAGCTTAAAATTGCACACACACACACATCCCACCACGACCACCACCACCCAAAAAGTGGAAATTCGCATAGAAAAGGCTTAATTAGAAAATGATCTTTGCCAAAACTGCACCCCACACAAAGTGGCACCCAGGGTATGTGCCCTGCTTGCCCCACCCTAGCTACACCCCTGACTATGACTGACCATACTATATAAGCTCTACTTTCTGTTTACCAAAATCCCTTTCTCTTTCGCATTGTTTTCTTCAGATGCCAACACTGTTTCTTATGCTGCAATTTTTGTTGGGACTATTATTGGTTTTATAGCCATTATAGTTCTTCTGACAACTGGAATATACTATGGTGTTCAGTCTAAACAAGTTGTTTTGGAATATTTCCAGAGAATCTGTCCTTGGCTATGGAAAGGTAAATGTCATTTTAATAAAAAAAATAAACCACAGAAATTTTTGAAAGAAGTGATGAGGTTTGATCTCTAAATGTTGAGCTTCACATTTTGGTAGAAGGTCAACAATTTTGAGGTTGATTACATTCACCCCAGTGATCAACCGGTTCTTGTTTTATTGACCCCAAAAGGATGAAAGACAAAGTTGACCTCAACAGAGTTTTGAACTCAGAACATAAAGATGGACGAAATGCCATTAACCCTTTTGATACCAACCCAGCTTGAAACCACCTCTGGCTCTGTAGTACAAATGTCTTGTTTTCTGAATTAAAATCTTCCACCAAACCTTGGTTATCATTAAGCTAGTGCTAGGAACATAAATTGTGACTAACTTATTTTACTAAATTCTTTGTTATATTTAGAATTATTTGAAAGAAACCCAGAGAATCTCAACAGAAATATGGTAACAAAAGGGTTAAGAAATTATTAATTTAGCCCTTTCGATACCAACCTGGCTGAAACCATCTCTGGTTCTGTAGTACAAATGTCTTGCTTTCATAAGTTTTGAATTAAAATCTTCCACCAAACCTTAGTCACAATTTATGTTCCTAACACTAGCTTAATGATAACTAAGTTATTTTACTAAATTCTTTGTTTTATTTTAAATTAATTGAAAGAAACACAGAGCATCTCAACAGAAATATGGTAACAAAAGGGTTAAATATATATAATAGAAACAATTCTTAACTCTTGATACCAACCCGGCTGAAACTGCCTCTAGCTCTGTAGTACAAATGTCTTGCTTTCATAAGTTTTGAATTAAAATCTTCCACCAAACCTTAGTCACAATTTATTTTCCTAACACTAGCTTAATGATAATAAAGTTATTTTACTAAATTCATTGTTTTATTTAAAATTAATTGAAAGAAACAGAGCATCTCAAGAGAAATACAGTAACGAAAGGGTTAAGCATTTTTCCTGTCAGCTCGTTATCTTTAGATATGATGTAATATTGGTTTCACAATTTAGTACATGACCAGCAACTTCAGAAGAAGGGGTTGAATCAATTACATGGACCCCAGTACTCAACTGGTACTTATTGTACCAACTCCGAAAGGATGAAAGGCAAAGTCAGCCTCAGCAGAATTTGAACTCAGAACGTAAAGATGTACATAATGTTACCAAGCATTTTGCCTGGCATGGTAATGATTCTGCGAGCTTACCACCTTGATATGATGCAATATTGATAATCTGGTTTGATACCCCAACTCGATTTCTCTCCTGCTGCTGCTCCCAGAATACACTTGTAGCCATGGGAAAGGAATTGCCATTAAAAATCATAAATAAGCTTTTTCACACCCAAGTTATTTATCCTGATTCATAACATTTGTATTATTTTATTTTCCAGGTGGAAAAGACACGGACAATGTGTAAGTCTTCTATTTTCTCTTAAGATCTATAACTCATGTATTGGTCTTCCACAGAAAGATCACACTATGAGGTGGACATCATTCAGATTGGTGACCCTGATGTGGTCTGTCAACCACTTTTGTAGATAGAAACGATGCATTACCAATATATAGGTGATAAATTCAAACCTTAACAGAATTAGATTGTGTTATTAATATTCTTTTCTACTCTAGGCACAAGGCCTGAAATTTGGGGGGAGGGGAGCAGTCAATTAGATCAACCCCAGTATGCAACTGGTACTTAATCTATCGACTCCAAAAGGATGAAAGGCAAAGTCGACCTCGGCGGAATTTGAACTCAGAACGTAACGACAAACGAAATACCGCTAAGCATTTCACCCAGTGTGCTAATGTTTCTGCTAAGCATTTCGCCAGGTGTGAAGGAAGGATGGAAATTATCCTCCTGTTGGAGGCCAGGTCTAAATGGTTGTGGTCCCAAGATGATGGTGTTTAACCAGGCAATCAATTTAATTTACTAATCAAGGATTTGTATTTAAAGAATTAACATACTCTTTACTCTCTTTTACTCGTTTCAGTCATTTGACTGCGGCCATGCTGGAGCACCGCCTTTAGTCGAGCAAATCAACCCCAGGACTTATTCTTTGGAAGCCTAGTACTTATTCTATCGATCTCTTTTTTCCAAACCGCAAAGTTACGGGGATGTAAACACACCAGCATCAGTTGTCAAGCGATGATCGGGGGACAAGCACACACACATATATATACATATATATATATATATATATCAATAAAATACTGGGTAGCAAAAAAATTTTAGAAATTTTATTTACCACCAGTGGTCTAGCGAGGGTAAAAAACAGTCAATAGACTATGTATTATTCATTTAAAATACAGAGATGCCTGTAATAGGAC
>NC_068985.1:96048937-96055496 GCF_001194135.2 Octopus bimaculoides | reverse complement strand
GTGTGTAATACTTCGACCGTGCGAACCAAAGGAGATGGCGACGCAGACGGTAAAGGCTCCATTTTTACCATGTCGCACGGTCGAACACAAAATACAAGATATATATAAGATAGAAGGCTCATCGTGAGATACGAGCCGTGGTGCCAGTAAAAGAACTTAGGATAAACTCAACCGTTAGATATGTAATGAGAATAAATTTATTAACAAAGTGAAACCGTTTGTGTCTGTGTGCGCGTGCATGCGACATATAAAATTAACACAGTAGATAAGTCAGGCCTTCGTGTACAAGAGAATGTATACAACAATGTGAAGTGACGGACAGTCGTATAAACAATAGTGTGTGTATAATATGTGAGAGTACAAGTGTGCGTGTGAGTAACAGCAACACAGAACATAGAAAGCGTGTTTGCAACATAGACTGTAAAAAGTCTTCAAACACTGAAAAGAGAGAAAAACCAGTTCGTATAAGAGTTACACAAGATTTAGAATGTTCATACGCAGGAAGTTGTGGCCAAGTAGCAGAGCTGTGAGTATCACACTGTGTGTGTTGAGCATCGAATGCTGTGACCGTGTTACCTGATACGGAATATTCTTGCTGGTTAGTTCTGACTGTTGTTCGTGAGTGGAAACTCCACTCATACAGTGAAGATAAAACCGCGCTTGTTGATGTTGGTGTTGCTGGCGACGACCATGGTAGACAGTACATTGGTGGTGAAGACGTCGGCGCTGGAACTGGTTGTAGCTGTGTTCTGTATATGTGTGTGGTCAACGACCAGGCCTGTGAGAGATCTGAAATCGAAGACGATTGCCGTCCTCACCGGAAACCCAGAAAAACTATCTCACGTGACCTTATCCCAAAGCCACGATTGGTTGTAATGCTCCCTTAGCAAGCAGAACATGGGGCCAATTGCCGCGCAAAATAAGAACCAATCAGGATGATGGACAGAAGGGACCAAGGTAGCCGAAGGCTAGATGTTAGTAGCTTCGTTATCATTTGTGATTGAATGCCCGAGAGAGAGAGAGGTTTCACTACAAGTGTATTTGCTCAATAAACACTCACAAGGCCAGGTTTGGGAATCGAAACCGCGATCCTATGACAGCGAGTCCGCTGTCTTAACCACAATTTATAGATGTACAACGTCACCTGTTTTGACAAGATTCAAGTTATAATTGATTAAACTGACGCTTTTACACACCTGAGGAATATATTATCGATCCTACAAGGATAAGAATGGAACTCAGTGTAAAGGGACCTACTTACATCCTTTTCTCTTTATGAATTTTTAACCAGTTAACCCATATATACTACTGGTTGGGCTTTCGCAACCAGGGGTATATATAAGCATAAATTGTGACTAAGGTTTTAATTCAGAACTTTTGAAAACAAGACATTTGTATTATGGAGCCAGGGGTAGTTTCAGCCAGGTTGGTATCAAAAGAGTTAAAATCTAAAAACAACGCAAAAGAAATAACACCATTAAGATCAGCCAACTGAAATTTTTGGACATTTTTGGCTGGTGCTGCATAAAAAATACCCAGTCCATTCTATAAAGTGGTTGGCATTAGGAAGGGCATCCAGCCATAGAAAACCATGCCAAAGCAAACAGAGATTGCTACAGTCTTCTAGCTTGTTGCCTCCTGTCAAACAATCCCATCCAAGAGAGCATGGAAAACGGATGTTAAATGACTACAACAATGTTGAAGTTGAAGATGATGATGACGATGACGTTGACGACGGCGACGATGATGACGACGACGATGACGACGATGACGACGACGTTGACAACGACAATGACGACGATGATGACGAAGAAGACAAAGACAATGATGAAGACAACAATGAGGATGACAAAGATGACTACAGTGATGATGACAATGATTCCATGCCTCACTCACATGCAACCACTTTATGATTGTGGTTGATTCGGTTTTATAATTGATCGGTCAATGTATATACATGCCCAGAAATCTTGAGCATTATTGGTGTAAATATATCAGTGACAGGATTCACAAAATAATTTACAGTTCTATGAATATACCTAAAGTCTGCCAGATTATTCTAGCTTTGATGTCCATTAGTACAGACTGTTGATTCTGGCCAACATTACTAGCAGTCACAGTGCCAGGGTCACTGCAGTTCGGTTGGGACATTTTGAAGACTTCCTCATTTTGTCAGTCATCATCATCATATTAACATCAACTGTTCTATGTTTGCATGGGTCAGACAGTCTATTGAGGCAGGTTTTCTAAAGTCAGGGGCCCTTCTTGTCACCAGCCCCCACCTGTTTCCAAGGAAGCTAATATTTCCCCAAGGTCAGACATGTCA
Organism: Octopus bimaculoides; assembly: GCF_001194135.2. Lineage (NCBI taxonomy): Eukaryota > Metazoa > Mollusca > Cephalopoda > Octopoda > Octopodidae > Octopus > Octopus bimaculoides. The sequence goes on along the minus strand of NC_068985.1, from coordinate 96,053,170 downwards.
CAGAATATTGGAAATGGGTGACACCGTTTTTATAACAGTGATGCTAATTTGCATCTATCATGTGATGCCAAGACAAAATGGCACAAACACACACATCCATTCACAAAGCTTTTGTTGGCCCGTGGCTATAGCAGAAGACACTTGCCAATAATAGCACGCAGTGGGACTGAACCTGAAACCATGTGATTGGAAAACAGACCTCTCAACCACACAGCCATGCCTGGCAACAGTGTTACTGTTAACTACATTAAACCAAAATTGGTTAATAATTCTTCCAGGCATGATTTCTAGTTGTGAACATTAATCTTTTGTTAATTTGCATCTCATAATTAGTGCTGCCACCGAGTTGTACTTCTTCTAAAATTATGGTGGAACAAACAAATATTACAAAAATATCAATGCCACAGAATGGCTGCTATGGTACCATTACCATTCTGAGACATAAAACAGATTATTGGCATTTCACATACAAAGTCTAATAGAATTTGAAATATGACAGATCTTGTCAAATTAGATATTGTAAGAAATGAGTTGCTTTGTACAGTGTTTTTTTTCATGTTTTGAGTTGTTTATAAATTACACTTTTATGGCATTTAAACTGACCATATCTGGCCAAAGTATTCAACCCATTTTATGGTCAAACTGACTAGATCTGGCTTTCACATCTACCTTACATTGCCATTCTAAAAATAAACAATCACATCATGAAAGTCTCAAAGCTTTGAGATAATGCATGATTAATTCTAAACAATATGGATAAATAAGCATTACATTTGATGAAGAAATCTGAAGATACCAGACATTGTTGCAATGTCATAACACATACACACACACACAAATATCCACACAAGTACACACAAACACATCCACACACACAAATATCCACACGTGCACACAAATACATCTACATGCATACACATCACCATCATCATTGTTGTTTAACATGTGCTTTCCATGCTAGCATGGGTCAGTCGGTTTGACTGAGAATTGGCAAGCCAGGAGGCTGCACGAGGCTCCAATCTGATCTGGCAAGGTTTCTACAGCTGGATGCCCTTGCTTTTTACATACCACCAGCACAGGAGCCAGTCAGGCGGCACTGACAATGACCACGCTCAAATGGTGCTTTTTACATGCCACCAGCACGGGAGCTAGGCAGGCGGCACTGGTAACGATCACGCTCGATGTAGGCGATAGTAAAAAATGTGGAAACAGAGGGGTATCTATGTGTTATGACCTAGGTACAGCTAGGACTCTTTTTAAAAATGTAAGGAGTTAAGGACTGACATGGTTGCATGAAGGGAGTTTCTTTTCGGAAGACCTTCTGCTGTTCAGTTCTCCCTAGAGTTTCTTACTATCCATAGGGGGATGAAACATTTTAAACACCTGGGATTATTCAAGTAATTAATAGATAAAGACATGTTTGTGTGATAAGTTTGCCTCCCAACCACATGGTTCCAGGTTCAGTCCCACTGCATGGCACCTTGGGCAAGTGTCTTCTAACTAGAGCTTCGGGCTGACCAAAGCTTTGCATGTGGATTTGGGAGATGGAAACTGAAAGAAGCCCATATCTATATACATAAGAGTGTGTGTGTGTGTCTATGTGTATTAATGTGTGTGTTTATCCCACCCATGTTTATCCCACCCATCACCACTTCACAACTGGTGTTGGTTTGTTTATGTCCCAGTGACTTAAGAGTTTGATAAAAGTGACCAACAGAATAAGTACCAGGGTTACAGACAGATGAGTATTGGGGTTGATTTGCTCAACTAAACCGTTCAAGACAGTGCCCCAGTATGGACACAGTCCAATAACTGAAACAGAAGATCAAGATAGCACCCGTATGTGGTCATCCTACCTGCTAAAAATAGCAACCTAATCCCTCTCAAATCATATTTCCATCATCTTAAAAAAAAAAAAAGATACTTTGGATAATGTGTGTTCTGAATATGGGAAAAAGACGGGATGGGCATGGGTGGAATGCCTTTGGGTACAGGTCAGCTTAATGGGAGTTGACCTGGGGTGAAACACCACCACCATCAATATACCACAATCACTTTAACCACTACAAAACTACACCATAGAATACAACCACCACTCCTACTACAACACCATTACCATAATGCCACTACTACACTACAACCACATTACCACCACTGTACTAGCACCAAAACCACTGCTGCTTTAACTACTGTCACAACTTATGTAACACCACCACCACCATCACCACCACTACTACAAACCACAGCCACAACACCATCGCCCTTATACTACTACCATTACAATCATTGCACCACTCACCACCACCACCACCACCCACACCAATTATCGTTAAAAATCCAGAGAAATGCAGACCAACTTGCACCATCTCCATGGTGACTTGACGCATCAGACAGTTTCACTTCAGTGACAGTAGTAGGGTGGAAGAGTAATTGATGGAACAGCCTAGCTGCGTACATCCACGTGGTGCAGACAAATGATATCAGCAGACTTTGCATATGCAAAGGATATCACCACACCAGTGAATGTATGTTGATGAAATCACTATATGAGTGGGTGTATATAGAGGACGTCAGTACAGCTGTAGATGTACACAGATGATATCACTGCAAAAGTGGGGATATATAGGCGATATCACAACAATATATGTACATAAAAGATATTTCACGAGTGGGTGTGTGTGTATATATATATATATATATATATATATATATACATATAGGAAACTACTGCAATAATGAATGTACACAAATGATATCACTATACAAGTGAGCGTTTATAGAGATCATCACCATACTACCAGATGTTATATAGATGATATCACCACACCAGTGGATGTATATAGAAGGCGCAAATGTGGCTGTGTGATAAGAAGCTTGCTTAACCAACCACATGGTTCTGGGTTCAGTCCCACTGTGTGGCACCTTGAGCAAGTGTCTTCTGTTGTAGCCTTGGGCCGACCAAAGCCTTGTGAGTGGATTTGGTAGGCGAAAACTGTAAGAAGCCTGTTGTATGTATATGTATATATGTGTATGTGTGTGTGTGTGTGTGTCCTCGTTTGTCCCCCACCACCATTGCTTCACAACTGATGTTGGTGTGTTTACGTCCTCGTAACTTAGCAGTTTGGCAAAAGAGACCAATGGAATAAGTACCAGGCTTGCAAAGAATAAGTCCTGGAGTCAAGTTCTTCGACCAAAAATCCCCCTTTAAGATGGTGCTCCAGCATGGCCACAGTCAAATGACTGAAACAAGTAAAAGAATAAAAAAATACCAGCGACTGGGTGTATAGGAGAAAATCAGCAGCAATGTGTGTGTGTATATGTAAGTGAACAGTACACCAGTGTATGTATTTGTATACATGTGTGCACATGTATATGTGTGTGTGTGTGTGTGTGTGTGTGCTTGTGTAAGTGTGCAGGTCACAGTCACTCACTACATGGGAGGAGGAGTGTGTGTGTGTGTGTGTGTGTGTGTACACAACATGGCTGTGTGGTAATATGTTTGCTTTGCAACTACGTGGTTCCAGGTTCGGTCCCACAGGGTGGCACCCTGGCTAAGTGTTCTTTTTATAGCCTCGGGCTGACCAAAACCTTGTGAGTAGATTTCGTAAACAGAAACTATGTGGAAGCTGGTTGTATACATATATATCTGTGTGTGTGTGTGTGTGTGTGTCTGTTTCCACCACCACCACTACTTGAAAACTAGTGTCAGTGTGTTTATGTCCCCATAGCTTAGAAGTTCAGCAAAAAAGACCAGGCTTAAAAATAATAAGTACCATTAAAATTCTTCAAGTCAGCGCCCCAGCATGGCCGCAGTCTAATGACTGGAACCAGTAAACGATGAGAGAGAGAGAGAAAGGTATCAGGGATCTATTTCAAAACAGGGGCACCAGTTTTCGTTTATGTTTTATGTAGTGTTTTTGGTACCGAAAGACTTTCAAACTTCGTATACTTATCTATTTTGGGTACTACTAAAGCAGCGCGGACCCGAACGTGCAGTCGCGTGTCCGCGCTAGCTAGTCTTGTGTGGTCTATCCCTAACCCGCGTGTGCAAATGAATACGTGTTTAGGGTTAGGGTTAGGAATAGGGTTAGGGTTATAGAACAGAAAAAAATTTTTGTATTCGAATTTATTTCATGTAAAAAATTGTCTTATTTCGATAATTTCTACAAATCACTGACGTCTATTCAGTTGAAAACAGTTAGCGCTGTAACGGTGTATATCGTATTAATCCCC
>NC_068985.1:96047048-96048907 GCF_001194135.2 Octopus bimaculoides | reverse complement strand
TTAATCCCCTAACCCTAACCAGACTTAACCCTAACCCTAAAACTAACCCTAACTCTAGAATCCGAACTCTAAAATTGTTACACACATAGATACGCACAGCGTAATTTATTATATAAACAATACATGCGCATAAATTACGATTAAACCGGATGAAATATGTTACAGGGAATAACATTTTTATGACCGCCTAGCAGTAACTCTATTCAGCTGAATAGACGTCAGTGATTGGTTGAAATTACAGAAATACGACAACTTTAACATGGAATAACTTGCGATGTACGTTTTTTTGTTAAGAAGACTAAGAGTAAAAGATGTTTTATATGACACATTCTACCAGCGTCCCAAGTTTCAAAGTGTTTCGTTAGTGTTTCGTTAAGAAAATACTGGTGCCTCCGTTTTGAAATAGATCCGGTAGGAGTACACCAGTGTGTGCGTCTGTTGCTATGTATACAGAGGATATCAGCACCAGTGTGGGTGTGTTTAAATAATATCGTTTGAACAGTGCCACTGTGAGTATATGAGTGTCAGATTATATAAGGGTGAGTCTTTATTTACAGCACGTGTGTGTGTGTGTGTGTGTGAGACTGTGTGCGTGTAACTGCGTGTGTGTGTGTGACTGTGTGTGTGTGTGTTTGACTGCTATACTGTGAATGTGTGATAGATCAACTGCGTGTAAAAGCTATCAATTATGATCTGTTGCTACGGTGAGAGAGACAGCCACCACAGACTGCAAACACATCACATGTACAACAATGTCATTCACAACACTACAACCAACACCATACGACAACACTACCGCCGTACTACAAAAAGAACCACAAGTTAACTAGGGAGCCTTTGTTTAGTCACTGAGTTTGCTAGAAATAGCAACCAAATCTCCCTTGAATCATCGTCATCATTCAATGTCCGTTGTCCATGCTGGCATGGGTTGGACCGTTTGACAAGTACTGACAAGCTGGGGAGTTGCTCCAGAGCCCAGTCTAATTTGGCTTTCACCACATCGTTCCAGGTTCAGTCCCACTGCATAGCACCTTGGGCAAGTGTCTTCTACTATAGCCTTGGGCCGACTAAGGCCTTGTGAGAAGATTTGATAGACGGAAACTGAAAGAAGCCCGTCGTGTGTGTATGTATATATATACTATATGTGTATGTATTTGAGTGTGTGCTTGTCCCCCCCACCATTGCTTGTCAACTGATGTTGGTGTGTTTACGTCCCCATAACTTAGTGGTTAGGCAAAAGAGATTAATAGAATAAGTACTAGGCTTACAAAGAATAAGTTTTGGGATCGATTTGTTTGTCTAAAAGTGGTGCTCCAGCATGGCTGCAGTCAAATGACAGAAACAAGTACAAGAATAAAAAAAGAAATGGAATAACTGAACGAAAATATTCAAGTCAGCCACAATTAATTAAAGTACCATAAACAATTAAAGTAATGAAACAGAAAATATTTTAAACCAGTTACTATCACACAGTCACACACTTCAACACTCCCAGAACATTAGAGACTTCCATACACTTAACACCACCTGGTTTACAAATAACACAGGTAGCATTAAGAACAACAATCATCATCATCCAGTGTTTTAAATCCGGCTTTTGTCCCCGTTGATAGGGATGGCTGGGGATCTATTTCAAAACGGGGGCACCAGTATTTTCTTAACGAAACACTAACGAAACACTTTGAAACTTGGGACACTGGTAGAATGTGTCATATAAAACATCTTTTACTCTTAGTCTTCTTAACACAAAAAGGAATTCGCAAGTTATTCCATGTTAAAGTTGTATTTCTGTAATTTCAACCAATCACTGACGTCTATTCAGCTGAATAGAGTTACTGCTGGGCGGTCATAAAAATGTT
>NC_068985.1:96039856-96046751 GCF_001194135.2 Octopus bimaculoides | reverse complement strand
TTTTACATGAAATAAATTCGAATACAAAATTTTTTTCTGTTCTATAACACAAATTAGATAAGTATACGAAGTTTGAAAGTCTTTCGGTACCAAAAACACTACATAAAACATAAATGAAAACTGGTGCCCCCGTTTTGAAATAGATCCGTGGCTGGATCTACCTCAATGCCATAGCAACTGAGGTAGGCAGGTGCAGCCCACCCCAACCTTTGGGCTGGCTGGTGACCATTCTCCTTTGCTATCATGAGGCTTTTTTGGAGATGGATTTTCTACAGGGAGCATGCCCTTGCTTACCCCCAACCTCAGTTTCTAGATATGAGTGGTCCCAATTTTTAACAAATGTGGTGAAAAACCAGCTCAGGAAGGCTGGGACTCTACTCCCCGAGACCCTTTCAGAGCCCTCCTACCTACATGAAGACTAACAATACAATTTCAAATTAGCTCCCTTTACATCCTAAATAGTCTACACCAGTGGTTCCCGAAATGAGCAGTATTGCCCCCTGGGGGCGGTAGAAAGTTCCAAGGGGGCATTGAAATGGAGTGATAACGGGGTAGTGATTCATGTAAAAAATAGGGCGATAATGGGGTTGCAATGGTTAGTTGGGGTGAGGGTGGGGGTGCAAGGAATGTGGCCTGGGCATGAAGGGGACAGCAGCCTGAAAAAGTTTGCGAACCACTGGTCTATACCAATACAAACACAGGCTTCTCCAACTAACAAACACAACTCTTCCCCAGACATCAATTTCTGCTCTACATATCTGGATATGACAACCATTCGACAATCGATTTTCTAACTGTGCTCTGACCGCCAACCAATTAATTATCATTACCTCACACACACACACACACACCAATGAAGACAATAAAAGCACTTTTACAAGCTAATTGAGAAATCTAATTACTTTAATATCTCAGTGGTCTACACAAAATTACAAATATACATCTAGAAACATCTCCAAGATGAAGGAACCCCTACACTCACCAGCATCTGCAAATACTCTTTGAACCTGAGGGCTTAACAACAACAACAACAACAGCAGCAGAAATATCAACAACATCTACAGCACAGAAAAAACACAACACACCACCAGGACCACCGGAAAAATTACACACACACGCACACACATCGTACACACACACACACGAGAAGTTATAAGAATGACCAGAGGGAGAGCGAAAGAGAGTGGAGAGAGAAAATGTCAGTCTGGATGATGCCCAGAAGGTCAAGTAGATAATTTGTAATGTTGCCGGTTGAGATGGAATTATTAGATAAACGATAAGTGGCATTTAGACAGGATTAGAGTTGTCGAAGACATTTTGTGATTGACGTCTGGCTTTTGTTACAACAGCAGCAAATGGGATTATTCCTCATTTATCAACCATGCATACACACCACAGTGTCAAGAGATTGGGTTTAATAAGTAAACTATACACAATGTGCGTGAAAGCATATGGCTCAGTGGTTAGAGCGTAGGGCTCACAATGAGGTAGTGAGTTCGATTCCTGGACCAGGCTGTGTGCTGTGTTCTTGAGCAAGACACTTTATTTCACATGGTTCCAGCAGTTGTAGGAAAGAGTTGCAGTGTCACTAGTGCCAAGCTGTATCAGCCTTTGCTTTTCTCTTGGATAACATCAATGGCGTGGAGGGGGGAGACTGGTGTGCAGTATTCTAAAAATGAATGTGACTTTTGTCATCAGCATGCAAAACTTCAGAATGGAAAATTTTAAAAAATTAAAAAAGATTTTAAAATTTCAAGTATCTGAAAAATTTTTTAAAACATCCTGTTTTGGGCTTGAGAAAATAAACAACTTGAATATTGACCAATTAGTCCGAAAGAAAATTAGAAATATGCTTCAAGTGTATGTAATTTTAGACTGTCTGGTTACTTAGCACACAGTTTAGTAACTTTATCCTCAACCTATTTTTACAGGAAGAAAAGAAAGGAAAATTAAAAGCATAAAAGATCAAATTATCAAGAAAAAAAACCCCACCAAAGAAACAAAGAAATGAAAAGTGGCAGGAGGGGTGGGGTGGATAAAGTAGTCGATGGTGGCAGGGAACTGGTGTGTTCGGTTGTGATCGCAAAGAGTAACAATCTTTTATTTGTTTCTGGCAGTGGATTGTTGCCATGCTAGAGCATGTCTGGAAGGGCTTAGCTGAACAGATCAATACCAGTGCTTATCTGATGTTTTAAAGAATCTATCAATCTCTTTTACCAAACCAATAAGAATAAGAGCAAATTCCAAAGAGTCCTTATAGGTGACCAATGAGAACCTCATGAGACATCTTAAGGTACAATTGGCCACTTTAAGACATAGATCATCATTAAGCTCAAAGAGTCCAAACAATTTAGCCCCCACTCAACCCCTAAAACTACAGACATATATAAGAATAGAACCGTTAGGAAGAAAAATTCTGTTTGCAAACTGCGAGATGTTATGTTGTATTTTAATGACGTAGATAATTAAGTAAAATGAGAAGAGACAACACACGTGTTTCTTGACCAGGCAGCCATTGCTTGTACACACTGCCTGGCACGGGTTAATAATAATGCTTTCTACCAAAGGCACAAGGTTTGAAACTTTGGCGAGGGGACTAGTTGATTACACCGATTTCAGTGTTTCACGCAAATTTGAACTCAGAAAGTCAAGGTAGACGAAATGCCACTAAGTCCCCACCACCACCACCACCATTTTCTCGCAAATTATTATTTTAAAAAAAAATTTGCCAAGAACCCACGTTTTCGAATACGGAGATTCCAGAAAATTGCTAAAAATCGGAATTTTGCCCCTATTTCTTCGTTTTTCACTTTTTTCCGTAACTCTAACCAGAAAATTTTTGGGAAATTTGTTTCAGAATTATAATCTCCGTTACAAAAGGAAGTCTTGCCCCAACTTTTCAAGTGCTAGCATTTCGATTTCGGTTCACATTTCAAGTTATGCGCCTAGATACATGTTCGTTGGGCCATAGAGTATCTTTTCGCTTAATATTGTCATGGTCGGTAATTCGAATTCAATACAGCTAGTGACATCATATATTTGGAAAACAGAATAGATTTCGATGAAAATTCAACATTCGGCAAATTATCAAATCTAAGTTTCTTAGGACATTCGTTCCCAAAGTTTCAGAAATTTGAAGTAGTAGAACATTTGAAGCTAGAAGTAAAGCATAAATTAAAAATGGATGAACTTTTTGATGAAGTAGTATTAATTCAAAGAAACTTCGACACTATCAAAAGCTCTGAACTCTTCATAAGCTCAAAAACAACAAGTGGTATTTTATTTTGAAATCTATGGACTTTAAATATATCAATGTTTTCAAAATAGTTTCTTTTGTACTACCAATTCCTGGAACATCTTATTGTGAGAGAGGTTTCACTACAATGTCATCTAAAATGGCGAGATGAAAGGAACCGATGTTCTGAAGAATTAATTGAGAGTGAACTTCTCGTATATTTTAACATAAAAGATAGTTACTTGGAATTAGCTAAAAACATCAAAGATTATACAAATTTTCTGAAGGCAACAAAAAGCCAGGACAAATATAGTTTTAAAGATTAGAATCTTTTGATCAAGCTAAAATAAATGTCCTCTCATTCTTGCTTTTGTATTTTCATTCAGTTAAGAGAAATGTAATTTTGAACTGCATTTAATATTCGTATCTATTATAATCTATAGGAACTGAATCAAAATTTGTGCACTTAAATAAATATCAATAAAGTTTTTATGCCCTTTATTGTTGTTTAACAGAGCTGGCAACCCTAAAGATGGCTAATAATAATGGTAACATTAAAAAGAATCTTTACTCAATGTTACATTATTTTCGGCACGACCCTCCTATTAATAAAATGAACAGAATTTACAATTGAAGAGGGAAACAACAGAGGTACATGTATACATGAAATAAAAGGCTTGTATAAATAAATGGGTGATACTTATTTGCAACGTCTAGTCGGGTGAAAAGGTGGGGAGCTAGATACAATTAAGATACAAACCAACACAAATGAACGATCTGTTGCTACATCAATAAATACAAATTCGAGAAGAAACAAAAAGCGATACAAAACAATAGTAAATATACACATAAATGTCTATGTGAATTTAGTCTCCTCTTAAAAGCAATAGTAACGAATTAGAGTTACAATGGTTAAATGTACTTTGATAAAATAAACAGTAATTTTTACAACATCGAATGGAGAAGGCGAGACAAAACAATAGATATTAACAGTGAACTCGGATATGTTTTTAATAACAATAAAACAGTGAAACAAAAACTGTCTGCAATTTAAGTAATTTGTTTTAGGTTTTCAGAAACAAACAATGAATCGATTCTTCAATATAAAACCATAAATGTCAAGGTATAACTACAGATTTCTGCAACCCCGACTTTGGATGACCATAACTTTCAGAAAAATGGATATTTTTTAATGAAATTTTCTAGGAATATGTGTTATATCGTGTAGATTCCAAATATACAAAAGTTTGGAAGGAAAGTGTTTCAGGAGGGGGTGGGGTGGGGAATTTCGGAAAATTCACCGAATTCACTTCAATTCGTCTTAACATTCAAGAAAATGGATATTTTTTAAATGAAATCCTCTATAAATATACCTCGGACTATGTAGATTCCGAGGACATAGGAATTTGGGGGGAAAACAATTGGGGGTTATTTTTGAGAACGGATACAAATATGGACGACTTGTTCCGAAACACCCCCGAGTGGGGAACAGTTCTTAAAAATAACCCCCAATTGTTTTTCCCCAAAATTCCTGTCCTCAAAATCTACATAGTCCGACAGAAGCACAGAGAGAGAGGGGGAGAAAAAGAGAGCGACAACGAAAAGGAATGTTAGACAGAGGGAGGGAGAGAGAGAGTATGTTAGATAGACAAAGAGAGTGAGTGAGTGAGAGAATAAGTTGAGGAGAGAAAAAGATGATGAAAGAGTAGAGAGAGAGTGAGTTAAATAAAGGGAAAGAAAGAGATAGACATTGAGTGAGAGGGAGGAGAAGAATGAGATAGATAGACAGAGGCAGGAGGAGGGGTAGGAAGAGAGAGAGAGAGAGACAAAGAAAAGAAAGAAAGACAACGAAATCACTCTTCGAGTATTGAGTAATATATTGATTACTAAGTTTGGTATGGGGTGTCACGTTTTCTGTGGGGTGGTGATGGCGGCAACAGTGGTGATGGCGGCAACAGTGGTGGTGGTGGCGATAGTGGTGTTAGTAATGATGATAATGGTGGTGGTAGTGGTGGAGGTGTTGGTGGTGATAGTGGTGGTGGTGGTGAGGGGGGCTGTACAAAAATGTTATATAATAATAATAATAATAATTATTATTATCATTAAGCTGACAGAATCGTTAGCGCGCTATTTCGTCTGTCTTTGCATTCTGAGTCGACTTTGCCTTTCATCCTCTCGGAGTCGACTTTGCTCTTCGTCCTTTCAGGGTCGATAAAATAAGTACCAGTGAAACACTGGGGTCGCAGAAAGAGAGACGATGGGAAACGTTTAACATCGTGGACAGGATTCAAACGCCTCGTCTGTTGTAAACCCGTATAACTGTGCTAATCAATATTAGCAGAGAGAGGGGGAGGGGGAGAGAGAGAGAGAGATTCGATACCTACCACATGCCGATGTCACTGCTGCCACGAAAAATAATCCCATCCAACCGATTAAAGGAAGGAGATTTTTCTGAGAGTAGAAATCCAATAATCGCTATCGTGGCCTGGAAAATAGATTTGCAGGAAAGCAAAACGGTAAATGAGAATGGACTCCAAAAAAAGACTTTTTTTAAAATAAATAAATAATTACAAGGGAAGAAACTATGGAAGACATTAAGGGAAGCAACTCAAAAAATGTTTGAATTTGGTTGGCATAATTCTTGGTAAGAATATGTGTTGAAAATAAATTTTGTGTCGTAGGATAGTCATTTTGCCAATAACACACGCACAGATCCAATTCCACTTCTTTATTGTTAGTCAGTTGGTTGAATATTTAACTGACTAACAAATCAACCGTTTGTTTTAATGTGTTCGTTAAACGATCGATCGCGAACAACGATGAAAGAACTTTGACTAACAAGCAATCGATTATTTAACCAACGTGTTAAACAATTGGGGGCTAATGCAGTTTCGCACCTCTCCTTGAAAAATGTTTTTTTTTTCCGGATTCCTATGTTTTAGATGTCGGAGATTACGAATATGCAAAAAAAAATTTTTTTAACCCCACCACCATCACCACTCTCCTCTTAAAATTTTGAACGTTTTTGAAATTTTTTTCCCCTTATGTTTAGATGATGGAGATTCTGAATATGCAAGAAACCACGTTTTCACTCCCACCTGGCCCATAACCACTTTTCTTTCTTCATATCACCTTCCCTCCTCTTTATGTCTTTCCGTTCTTTTATTGTCTGTTGAAGAGCTAGTGTCCGAAATGTCAAGACTTTCCCCTTCTTTTGATCTAATGCACAATAATTCTTTTAACTTAATACATTTGTTAAAACTGGTCTCTCTTGCGTTGTCTTTTTTTGTTTGTTTGTTTGTATGGGCTCATTGCCTAATACATACTTTTTATACGCTTATGGTGGAGGCGCAATGGCCCAGTGGTTAGAGCAGCGGACTCGCGGTCATAGGATCGCGATTTCGATTCCCAGACCAGGCGTTGTGAGTGTTTATTGAGCGAAAACACCTAAAGCTCCACGAGGCTCCGGCAGGGGGTGGTGGCAAACCCTGCTGTACTATTCTCACTCTTACTTCCTGTTTCTGTTGTGCCTGTAATTCAAAGGGTCAGCTTTGTCACACTGTGTCACGCTGAATATCCCCGAGGACTACGTTAAGGGTACACGTGTCTGTGGAGTGCTCAGCCACTTGCACGTTAATTTCACGAGCAGGCTGTTCCGTT
>NC_068985.1:96038477-96039300 GCF_001194135.2 Octopus bimaculoides | reverse complement strand
AAAATTTTAAATCATGAAAGTTTCTTCCAGAAACATGTCACTGCATTAAGAATTTTTCCATCGTTTATATTTTGTTTTTTACCTTTTACTTGTTTCAGTTATTTGACAATTTGACAGCGGTCATACTGGAGCACCGCCTTGGAGAATATTCAGTTAAATGAATCCACCCCAGTGTTTTTATTGAAGCCTAGAATTTATTTTATCGTTCTCTTTTGCTGAATCTCTAAGTTACAGTGATATAAACTTGCCAAACTGGTTGTCAAGCAGTGGTTGGGAACAAACAGACACACACATGCAAACACATGCACATGTAGGGTAAAAACCCTCTTCAGTGACGAATGACCATGGGATTGCACCTAGAAAGTTCCCCTTCGTGGTACAAGTCCAGGCAAGGTTGTTTGTATGGAAGACCAGCAGTCACCCATGCGTACCAGTCTCCCCTCTACATGGGACCGATGTTATCCAAAGGAAAGATAAAGGCTGATACAGCTTGGCACAAGTGACATCGCAACTCATTTCTACAGCTGAGTGAACTGGAGCAATGTGAAATAAAGTGTCTTGCTCAAGACCACAACACAGAGCCCGGTCTGAGAATCGAACTCACTACCCCATGATAGTGAGCCTGATGCTCTAGCCACTGAGTCATGTGCCAGATACACACACACACACACACACACACACACACACACACACATATACACAACAGGCCTCCCTCAACCTCCATCTACCAGCTCCACTCACAGACTCCTGAGATACACAGATTTTTTCAGGCACCTTGAATAAGTAGTCTAGTTTTTTTTATAAGTTTCAGGAAGAAAATAAT
>NC_068985.1:96031618-96037791 GCF_001194135.2 Octopus bimaculoides | reverse complement strand
CTATTTGCTTTTTTCATTTTAAATTTGCTTTAACCCTAACCCTAACCCTAACCCTAGGGTTAGGGTTAGGGTTAGGGTTAATTGTTTCAGAATCGTTTGCTTATGTAGTCGGCACTTAATGTATATCGGCTGAATGGACGTCAGTGATTGGTTGAAATTACAGAAATACGACAACTTTAACATGGAATAACTTATGGATTTCTTTTTTTTTTCAAGAAGACTAAGAGAAAAAGATGTTTTATATGACACATTCTACCAGTGTTCCAAGTTTCAAAATGTTTCGTTAATGAAAAATGTGGCCCCCGTTTTAAAAAAGATCCTAAATATTTAGCCAGTTAGTATGGATTCAGCATAAGTGGATCTCCTACCTAAATCACAGTCACCTTTATCTTCTGACTTAAATGTCAATTGGTTTTAAAAACAGGTTAAAATCTGAGTATTCCTAAAACGCAGAAGCAAGTCAGTTTGGCGTTGGGTTACAGTGAGATATTAGGAAATGGCATTGTACAGATTTCTCTCCGTGTTTGACATTTCAAATACTCTTGTTGAATACATGTTTAATGGTGTAATTAGTTAATGTAATATTAATTAACCAAAATATACTGTAACACATCGAGTACTTACACACATTGTGATACATCGTTATTGCAGTGGTAATTGTAGACTTGTCGTCGTTGTATAGTAGTAGTAGTAGTAGTGGTGGTGGTGGTGGTGGTGGTAGTAGTAGTAGTAGTGGTGGTGGTGGTGGTGGTGGTGGTAGTAGTAGTAGTAGTCGTGGTGGTGGTGGTGGTAGTAGTAGTAGTAGTGATAGTAGTAGTAATAGTAGTAGTAGTAGTAGTAGTGGTGGTGGTGGTGGTGGTAGTAGTAGTAGTAGTGGTGGTGGTGGTGGTAGTAGTAGTAGTAGTAGTAGTAGTGGTGGTGGTGGTTATGGTGGTGGTGGTGGTGGTAGTAGTAGTAGTAGTAGTAGTAGTTCTTGTTTCACTCCAGGTTTGTCCTGATTAAGCAGACCAAAGACAAGATGACCACAATCTAGTCGTGACTGCCCCCTATCTTTTTCCCCCTTTTCCTTATGTGCAAAGACTGCATTATCCAACGTCTCCTTTTATATATATAACCTCCACATCACCACAGAATGTGATTTGAGGTAGATTTGGTCGCTACTTCTAGCAGGACTAGCAGCTAGGCAGAAACTTCTTCGATGACCGGTAGTGTGAGATGTATAATATGATGTCTATGATGATGATGATGACGAATGAATAACATTAATGATTATAATATTAATTTCAAATAATAATAATAATAATGATAATAATAATAATAATAATAATAATAATAATAATAGTAATAATAATAATCCTTTCTACTAAAGGCACAAGGCCTGAAATCTTGGAAAAGGGGACCGGTTGATTACATCGACTCCAGTGCATAACTGGTACATAATTTGCCCTGGTGGTATTTGAACTCAGAACATGAAGATAGATGAAATACCACTAAACATTTCGCCCGGTGTGCTATCGATTCTGCCAGCTCACCATCTTAATAATTCTTTCTACTGGAAGCACAAGGCCTCAAATTTGGGGGAAGGAATTAAGTCCAATTAAGACCAAGGCTTTGGTTGGTCTGAGGCAATAGTAGAAGACACTTGCCCATGGTGTCATGTAGTGGAACTGAACCCGGAACCATATGGTTGGGAAGCAAGCTTCTTACCACACAGCCACACCTGCGCCTACATTTATACGTATATATATATATATATATATATATATATATATGTGTGTGTGTGTGTCTATGTGTTGTCTCCCACTACTGCTTGACAAGCAGTGTTGGTACATTTACGTTCACGTAACTTAGCAGCTCAACAAAAGAGACTGATAGAGTAAGTACTAGGCTTAAAAAGTAAGCAATGGAGTTGATGCATTTGACTAGAAATTCTTCAAGGTAGTGCCCCAGCATGGCCACAGTCTAATGACTGAAACAAGTAAAAGATGAAAGATAGTAACACGACAAGGGAGCAGTCAGAGGCTTCGACAAGTTTCTGCTAACATAACTCTTGCTGCTGATGCTGTCAATCAAAATTTCAGTACTTTAGATAAGAGATGAAAGATGCCACATGAAATAAATGGGGTTTATGCCTAATTGTTTAAACTTCGGCTGATATGTAATGAAAGGACAGACATGGATATCTTCACTTGGATTTTCAGAAACAAAACAGACAGGAAATGGCTGTTTAACAACTATAATAAAATGGTAATTTTCTCAGGAAGCGCTATTAATTTTAGCCACGGTGTTGGTGCTTTCTCAAACAGAACTGTCACCAAGTCCTTGCTTTGATATAAACCAGTTTATGATTGAGTTATAAAAACCGGATGCAGAGGAAAAGAATCCAATGTTACAACCAATTATAGAATTTTATGCTCCAACAAATTGATATGATTGAAGATGAGGTAGGTAGATTCTATGATGCACTACAAGAAATCGATCAATCATTTCAAAAAAGATGTTCTCAATCTGATTGGAGATGCAAATGATGAGGTGAGGAAACTAACAAGAAAACCAGTATGTGAGGGAAAGTTTCGGGTTAAGCATTATGAAGTAGACAGGAGACCATACATATATACAACGGGCTTCTTTCAGTTTCCATCTACCAAATCCACTCACAAGGCTTTGGTCAGCCCGAGACTATAGTAGAAGACACTTGCCCAAGGTGCCATGCAGTGGGAATGAACCTGGAACCATGTGGTTGGTAAGCAAGCTAATTACCACACAAAGGAACAGTAATCAATGCATACTAGCTAACTGCCCCATCTGTGATACAGATTTATGCCAGATTTTTCTATTATTATTATCTGAAGAAAGAATTTTTGTATTCCGAAATATTATTATTATATCAGACTATGGATAATTAAATTATAACAGTTATTATAGTCCACTCTACATTGTTGTGCCATTCAAGACACGTTATATTTTAAGATGGACATATCAATAAAGTATGAGCTTGCAAACATTCCAAATGAATATAATGTCGAAACAGAGAGAAAAAAAAAAAACCATGATTGCACAAACTTTGGCAATGTGAGGAAGAATGGTATCCAGAAGAATTGTGGAATAAAGTTAAAAAATGGAGTTTTGGAGGCAGAAGAAAAAAACATCTTACTGAAGAAAAAGAAAAATGATTGAAGTGAATAACAGACGAGACATGAGATAAAAACTGAAGGAAGATCTGTAAAAACCAGTGATAGGACAAAAAATGGATCAACAGCTGAGCCATGAAATTCAAATCATGAGGAAAAAAAAAAAATTAGGAAAATAGCAACGAAATATGTGATGAGATTGAGAAAGAAGTTTCTGCCAAAAGCAATACTAAAAATTAAAAAAAAAAAAGATGGTGGAGCTAATAAACAAGAAAATTTGCACCAAGAAATGTTATGACAGACAAAGATGGTAATATGATTTATGAAGGAAAAAATATTAGGAAATGTAGAAAGAATAGTGTTATAGCTTACGGAAGAAGACAATAGATATTTATCAAATAGAATGTAATCTAAAAATGATGAAAACATAAATTGTGTTAGAAAAGAACACCTCCATCATTGTTGTATCAAGTGAAAACAAAAATGCCTTAAAAATATGAAAAACAACAAAACTCTTGGGAAAGATGACATTGCCAGAGAACTTTGGAAAAATGGTGAAGTTTCTGTGAAATTATTACCGCTGCTTGAGTGCAAAAATATGATGGAATTCAAATGGCCAATTTTTTTGACTGAATGAATTTTCATTTTATTAACAAAAATGTAAAAATCAAAAATTAATGTTTAAGGTGGTGAAATGGCAAATCTGTTAGCCCGTTGGACAAAGTGTTTAGTGGCATTTTGTCCGAAATTACATTCTCAGTTCAAATTCCACCGAGGTCGACTTTACCTTTTGTCCTTTCAGGATCGATAAAGTAAGTACCAATTGAGCACTGGGAGTCGATGTCATCAATTTAACCCCTATCCTGCAAAAATTTGCTGGCCTAGTGCTAAATTTGAAACCACTATCAAAATTTAATACAATATACATGTGTGTGTGTGTGTGTGTGTGTGTAAATGATGACAAACCTGCACTGATAAAATTACGCTTGTAAAATTTTACTTTCGATTATTACTGATAGAGTTAAAGTGAAATATGAAACAGAAATAGAAGAGTGACAAGTTGGACTTGAACTACAAAAGGAACAAAGGATACTTAACTTTTCTGAATGCTTTTCCTATACCTTATCCTGTGATGCATCTGAACACACTGTCAGTGATGTATCTTGGTGTCATTGCATGTCTGGGTCTTGAAACATCAGACAACCTTACTCAGGCGACCCAGCTGGGGTTGACCGAGATGCGGTTTGTGTCCAGTTGGCATTATTTCTAATAGCCCCACCCTTAGTAGCATAGCCTGCACCTTCTGGTTAAAAATAGTAATATGCAAAAAACTTGAGAACATAATTTAGAACTATTGATTGATTTATTGATTAGCAATTGACGCAATCCATTATTGATGACAAATTGTGGTGTCAATAGTGACAGAAATGGAATTTCCTAAACATGTTATAACATTATTAAAATCACTTTATTTACATTATTTACATTTGACAGATATTTGCCCTCATCTTGTTTGTTGTGTTAACAACAAACAAAATTAGGACAAATATCCATCAAATGTAAATAATGTATTTATTATATGCATTTTTAATTTTAAATTTTTAAACATTAATGAAGACATCGTAATCATCTAGACAGATGCCGGAATACCGACAAAAGCATAACAGTCACAATTGAGGCCAATGAAAGAAATTTGGGTAATTTAAGAATTAAGGAAGCTATACTCATACACAGACTAGGGCCCCAAATTAACAACAGGCTGGAGGTTGGCAATCAATATACTATTTAGTTACATCCAGCCTTCATCAGGTGTCTTGGGGAAATGAGAATCCAGGTTCGAAATTTCCCCAAGACACTTGATGAAGGCTGGAGGGTATATCAGCTGAAACGTATTAACAACAAACAAGATGAGGACAAATATCCGTCAAATGTAAATAATGTATATAATGTACATAATTCCTCATCTCTTAAATATAGAACTGTATTAAAACCACTTGGTTCTGCGTAAACGACAACTATCAAAATTAATATGGAACTCACTGAGTGATTTGAAATTGAGCAAGGAGTACAACAAGGATGTATGTTTTCTCCGTCTCTGTTTAATATCTTTGCAGAAAGTGTAATGATTAAAGCAGTAGGTTTTGAAGATACAAATACAGATGGAAGAATGGTCACTAATCTCAGATATGCTGATGATTCTGTCCTTGTTGATGGCAGCTTAGAACAATTGAGCATTTTTGATGAAAGAAATGAAAGATAAAATAATATGGTCGATCGATAATTAAGATAAAACTGACAATAATCATATTACAATTGATAATTAAACGGTCAGTGTGGTAGGAGTCTGGCTATTCTCAAAGTAATATTACAAATCAACGTGGTAACAAATAAACAGAGAAATGAAGAATTGCAAAAGCAAATTCTGCTAAATGGTATTTGAAAAACTCCATCAATAAGTAAAATGAGCCAAACTGAAATTGCTGTACATTCTCACGTCTCCAATAACAACAAATGGATCTGAAAGTTAATCGCTTATAAAAGCTGATAGAATAAAGATAGTTTCCAAGTTTGGTGCCTTATCTTCTTCTCGTTTCAGTTACTGGATTTGTGGCCATGCTGGGGCACAACCTTGCAGTGTTTTCGTATTTCCTTCTTTTATCAATGTCTGGTACTTATTTCATAGGTCTTTTTTTGCCAAACCACTAAATTACAGAAACGTATACAACCAGCAACAGTTGGATATCGATGGATATCTCAGTTGAGCATTAAAATATCAAGAAAACCTAGTTATAATCTGTTCTTTGACATTTCTGATCTCTGTTGCCAACCGGCTACATCATTCGGAATCACAATACGCAATCCAGTTGCCACCGAAAGAAAACAATCTATTGAGAGAGAGAGGAGGAGGAGGAGGGGAGAGAAAAGACAGACAGAGACAGTGTCTGTGTACGAGACACAGAGATAGATAGATAGATAGATAGATAGATAGATAGATAGATAGATAGATAGATAGATAGAGAGGGAGGGGGAAAGAGAGAGAGA
>NC_068985.1:96030411-96031101 GCF_001194135.2 Octopus bimaculoides | reverse complement strand
TATATATATATATATATGAATGTATAAGGCAAATAAAAAATTAAAAACTGGCAAAAAAAACAAAAGTCAATCGAACGTACACAGTTAATATATTAGACTGGCACTCAGAGAAACTCTTATGTACATACATACATACATACATACATAGATACATGTGTGTGTTTATACATATGTGTGATACATACATGTATGTGTATGTGCGTATGTGCTTATTCACACACACACACACACACACACAACCCACCATCACCCTCATCTTCTCCCCCAATCGCTTTCGCATAAAGGCACTGACCACACACACACACACACACACACACACACACACACACACACACACACACACACACACACACACACACACACTCATCATGTGCACAGACTTCAGACTAACTTATTTAGTGATAAGTCTGTTCAGCGCATCAATATATCATACAATGTTTCCCATGTTTCTCTTCTTGTGTTATTCCTTTCTATTTCTGACGTTTCTTGTTAACCAGCCATTTTAGAGTTTTATCATTCCTACCACAATCAACAACCGCCTCTTCTCTTCCATTATCATAGTATAGCTTTTTTCTCATATATACATATACATATATATATATATATATATATGTACCCACACCCACACATACATATATACATTCATATGTATGTAAGTATGTATGTATATCTGTATATATATATATATAT
>NC_068985.1:96025987-96030357 GCF_001194135.2 Octopus bimaculoides | reverse complement strand
ATACATATATATATATATATATATATATATATTTTTGTCATGGCACTCCGTCGGTTACGATGCCGAGGGTTCCAGTTGATCACATCAATGGAACAGCCAGCTCGGGAAATTAACATGCAAGTGGCTGAGCACTCCACAGATATGTGTACCCTTAATGTAGTTCTCGGGAGAGATTCAGCGTGACACAGAGTGTGACAAGGCTGGCCCTTTATGAAACAGGAAGAAAGAGTGAGAGAGAGTTGTGGTGAATGAGTACAGCAGGGTCCGCCTTCACCCCTTGCCAGAGCCTCATGGAGCTTTAGGTGTTTTCGCTCAATAGACACTCACAATACTCTGTCTAGGAGTTAAAACCACGATCCTATGACCGTGAGTCCGCTGCCCTAACCACTGGGCCATTGTGCCTCCACACATGCACACACACATACACATATGCCTTGTTATTAATTCATTGTTATTAATATACCAGATTATGATTATAGTAGATTATCTCGGTAACCATGGAAGCTATGATAAAAATACAAAGCTCAGCATCACCACCGGATCATTCTACATTTATGTATAGATTTTCCCGCAATTCCACCAAGCCGTTTGACCGTGAATCCCAAGACAGGAAAGAATTGCCCATGTCAAATTCATATGTATAGATTAATATAAAAGTGGCGAGCTGGCAGAATGGTTAGCACACTGGGCGAAATGCTTAGTGGTATTTCATCTGCGCAATGTTCCAAGTTCAAATTTCACCGAGGTCGACTTTGTCTTTCATCCTTTCAGGGTTGATAAATTAAGTACCAGTGAAACATTGGGGTCGATGTAATCGAATAGTCCCCTCCCCACCAAATTTCAGGCCTTGTGCCTATAGTAGAAAGAATTAATATATTAATATTAGCACCAAAGAGGCTGCTAGCTGGCAGAATCGTTAGCATGCCTGGAGAAATACTTTGCGGCATTTCATCTGTCATTATGCTCTGAGTTCAAATGCTGCCGTGGTTGACTTTGCTTTCATCTTTTTGGGGTCGGTAAAATAAATACCAGTAATTGACACTTTTTATCCTCGCCCACCCCAAAATTACTGGCCTTTTACCAAAATAGGAAACTTGTATTAGCATCAGAGGTGTATAGCAGGCAGAAGCATTAGCACGTCAGAGGAAATGCTAAGCGGTACGTCTTCTGGCTTGATGCTTTGAGTTCAAATACTGCCGAGGTCGACTTTGTCTTTCCTCCTTCAGAGGTTGATGAAATAAGTAGGAATTAAATACGAGGATTGATATAATCGGTTTGCCCCTCCCCTCAAAATTACTAGCATTGCAAAATTAGAAGGTAAAATATTAACACTATAAGGTAGGGAGCTGGCAGAATCATTTGTGTCAACCGAAATGTTTAGCAGCATTTCTTTTGACTCGCTACGTTCTGAGTTCAAATTCAGCCAAGGACAACTTTGTCTTTCATCCTTTCGGGAGTCAATAAATTAAATATGAGAACTAGTTGCACAGTGAAGTTGACGCAGTTGATTTACCTCTTCCACCAAAATTTGAAACTAATATTAGCACCGCCCTGTTACCGAATACTTAGTCTTTGGAATCACTTGCATCAGATTCCTGAGAAAAAGAAAAACCACAGACATTCCTTTTCCTGTAGACTTTTCTTTGGCCTCGTAAAGTAAAAATAGCATCTTTTTCTCTTTTAATTCGTTCTATGAAGATATATTATTTTCCTCTCCATCAGCCAATCCTTTAAATGGATGGCATCATTTTTTGGCAAAAATACTTCAGTGTTTACATGCAGGAAAAAATATTGGCAAATCTAAAACCAACAACTGCCAGATATAATAATTCCATGCATGCATTAAATGTGCTTTGAATACAAAGAATCCTTCAAACTCTTCCAAGCTTTCAATGCTATCGTTTTCCCTCATAAAATTTTTAGTGCCTGAATCGTCGAAAAATTAGCACACCTATTCAATCCAGATCGTGTAGGTTCCAAGGAGGTTCCAACTATGGCCATCTCGTTTTTTTTCTTTTTGTAAATACAGAACTACATAATCCAATATTTCCTTTATTTTTTTAAAGAGTATGGTGTGATTCGAGGGAAATTTGGTTACTATATCTAGCAGGTTGAGTGACCACCAACATATTACCCTGTTAGTTTGTTATGTTAAGGTAATAAACCCCTCAGATAGTCGACTGCTGATTATTTCTGTTATGTCTTTCACAATTACTGGGCACAAAATAGGAGTGCTCTAGAAAATAACCATTTCAAATTGAGGCAAAAATTCACCCCTGCAGCTATCAAATTAAAAATAGGGACCTACTGAATCATAGCTTCAGCTTCAGAGGACAATCATCAAGCAAAAAGAGGGCGTATGTATCTAGTGGAGTTAAGAATTCTTTGATAACTTTTTGGTAAATAAATATGTTGGTTGCCTTTATTGTGTATTTAACCACAACAACAACAACAACAGCAAAATCTAACCAAGTATAAAACAAGAATCAAACAAAATTTATGTGACATCTTATGCTTCAGTTGTTTCAGTCATTGGACCATGGCCACGGAAGGGCCTTGAAGGGTTTTAAATGAACAAATCGATCCCTGTATTTCTTTTGATTAAGGTCTGATATCTATTCTATTGGTCTCTTCTGCCCCACCTGCTGAATTACAGGAACATAAATAAACCAATCCCGGTTGTTAAGCGGTGGGAGAACATGCACACACACACACACATATATATATCAGGCTTCCACACAGTTTCTGCCAACCAAATTTATTCACAAAGCATTGGCCAGTACGGAGTTATAGTATAAGACATTTGTCCAAGGTGCCATACAGTGGGACCGAAGCTGAAATTTTGTGGCTGCAAAGCGAATTTCTTAACCTCACAGCCATTGTTTGTACCTCATGTACAGGAATTATAAAGGAAACATTTTCAAATCATTGAAAAAACTCTGATCAGCCAACATTTATGAAAATAAAGATTAAATGCATTAAACTGTTGTATAAATTGTAGAAAGAATTAAAAATTTTGTGATGAACATACAAATGTCAACTGACCGAGAAACATTTACAACACATGTTGTTTCACTAATGACTAGATCGCAATTTTTTTATTTGAATAGCAAACACACACATGCATACATGTGTGTGTGTGTGTGTGCAGGAACATTTTAGATCAAGCTAAAAGTAATTGTTTTGAAAAGGAAGTGTAATCTAAACTAGTTTCTTGTCTTTTTCAAACAACTCATCATTTCACAGACATTATTTATTGGCTCATCAGCAACAATCCAAATGTTTGTTTGAATGATATTCATTTGAAGATGCTGGCTCAATGTAAAGTATGATGTGAATATTCTCACTAAGACACTGATCTAGTCACAGAACATCTTCATTCTCAGATCAACATTACCATCATCAGTACAAGAAGCATCAAAGTAGAGAATGCAGGCAAACTGCATCCCAACCTCTTTCAGTTGTGATGTTATTATATGGCATCATCTGTAAATCTTCAGTTAGGTGACGGACTTCGTTGTTTGTCTTAGAACAGTATCACTTGCCCTTAAACCTGAAAGCTATGGCACTAATCTGATCCAGGAAAAGCCTGAAAGGGAGTCACTAATTTATGCATTGTCTCTCCTAAGATTAAAAGGCAATATGGTTGTGGAAGATTGTTTTAGGTTGTTTTTTAGTCTCGAATGAAATCCAGATACTTTTGTTTCTAGTTTTGCATGTGAGGACGAAGGGGAAATTACTCAGAAGTATTATTACAACAATTTAGGAATGAAGTATCTGAAGGGATGAATACTGGAAGGTATTTCACTCTCTCTCTCTCTCTCTCTCTATATATATATATATATATATATATATATTTGTCAGTGAAATAACATTAAATTATACATTTGAACTAAACTTTCTTGATCTTCTCGCCTGCCACGTCATGCAGTGTATGTATCTTTGGTCTGTGGTGCTGATTAGATGATAACTACTTCGAAATACATGCATCCTTAATCCACTAGAGGGTGCTCTGAACAAACTATGGTATTTTTACATCTATTTGTCAACAGAGAGAATACTTCTTCATGACAAACTGCAGTGGGTAGCTTTCTTACAGGTTAAAATATCTCTCAAACATATTTGAACTAGTAACAAGATTTTCTGTCATTGCTTGGCGCTTCTAATCAAGGATGTGTGTGTTAGATTTTTGGAAATATTTCTGAATCTTGCTGAAGAATATTGTATAGTTAATAATGTGTCAGGGGATAGCAGGAAGAATGGATGCTGAGAAAGCATGGAATGAAAGGAGAGTTGTTAGATTGTTGACTGAGAATAGATTAGAGAGAGAGAGAGAGAGAGAAAGAGGGAGAGAGAGAGAGAGAGAGAGA
>NC_068985.1:96023418-96025977 GCF_001194135.2 Octopus bimaculoides | reverse complement strand
AGAGAGAGAGAGAGAGAGAGAGAGAGAGAGAGAGAGAGAGAATAAAAGAGGGAGTAAAAGGTGTGAGATCATAGAAGAGTGAAAACATGAAAGGTAAGGTTGTAAGAAAGTAATTGAGGGAAGGACATTTAGAATTGTCGGTTATGTAATAGATGGTTTGTTATCATTTTTTAAAAATCTTTTACTTGTTTCAGAACTGCAGCCATGTTAGGACATATTGAAAAGTTTGAAACTGGACACTTTGAAACTGTGGCCATGCTGGGGCACTGCCCTGAGGGTTTTAGTCAAACAAATCGCCCCCAGTACTCATGTTTCTTTTTTTAAGTTTAGCTTTTATGATCTCGTTCTCTTTTGCTGAACCGTTAAATTACGGGAACGTAAACAAAATCAAGACCAGTTATCAAGTGGTAGTGATGGGTGACAAACACAAAGACACCCACCCACACATGACTGGCTTCTACATAGTTTCCATCGGATCTTTTTTAAAACGGGGGCCATATTTTTCATTAATGTTTTACATAGTGTTTTTAGTACCGAAAGACTTTCAAACTTCATATACTTATCTATTTTGTGTTATAGAACAGAAAAATATTTTTGTATTCGAATTTATTTCATGTAAAAAATTGTCTTATTTCGATTATTTCAACCAATCACTGACAAGTATTCAGTTGTTTACATTTATTCCTTGGCTGATTAAGCGATGTAAAGCGTATTTAATCTCCATACTTTCGTTTTATTTGCTTTTTTCATTTTAAATTTGCTTTAACCCTAACCCTAACCCTAACCCTAGGGTTAGGGTTAGGGTTAGAGTTATGGTTAGGGTTAATTGTTTCAGAATCGTTTGTTTATGTAGTCGGCACTTAATGTATATCGGCTGAATGGACGTCAGTGATTGGTTGAAATTACAGAAATACGACAACTTTAACATGGAATAATTTATGGATTTCTTTTTTTTTTATGAAGACTAAGAGAAAAAGATGTTTTATATGACACATTCTACCAGTGTTCCAAGTTTCAAAGTGTTTCGTTAATGAAAAATGTGGCCCCCGTTTTAAAAAAGATCCTTTCCATCTACCAAATTCGCTCAAATGGCATTGGTCAGCCTGAGGCTATAGTAGAAGACACTAAGGTACAGCGCAGTTGAACTGAACCTAAAACCTCATGATGGCAAAATGAGCTTGTTAACCACACAGCCATGTCTGAAGCTAGACTAAATTTTTTGAAATATTGAAAACTACTGAAAGACTGGGGCATAAATAGGCACTGTACAAGAACAACTTTAATGTGGTTGCTGTTAGCCTAAATTCAACGCCTTGCTCAGTCAATAGTTACATAATTAATACCTATTGATTCCAGTCTTTTATAAACAATGTCTTCCGAAGTTAGTCATAAAAGAAGAATTCTTAAACTGCCAGGCACAATTGTAAACACAGACGTCAGGAAATTTCATATGCAATTAATAATATATGTCTTCTGGGAGTGTTTGCCAAAAATCGTATAAGACGTCTACTTTAGGAAGAAAAAAGAAGGAAAAGAGAAGACTGGAAAAGCATTGACCTACCGCGAAACATTTTCATTAATCCGTCAGCAAACGTAGTCTTTCCCAAACAAAATATAATCAAATAACTCAACTACAAAGAATTTTAATGTCTGTTGGTTCTTTTTTTTTTTTTTTCACTAGCAATTTTTTCCCAAATAAAAAGTCATATAGGAAGAATATTCCAAAACTACCTTACACAGTTGTTATCTCAGGCATCAAGAAATTTCTTTAGTAATTAGCAATATGTCCCTCCTTCTCGAAGTGTTTGCCAAAAATATGTCAAACATTATCTTCTCACAATGTCCGTATTACAAATATAACAACAACAATGACAAAAACAAAGAACATCAATTTACCTAGAAAAGTATTTTTAATATGTCAAACCAGAATAATAGCTTTTGTGTTCTATCCACATTTTCTTCCATTTTCCTTTCATACTAACCATATCAAGGCTAAATAGCTTTTGATAATTTTTAAGAATCTATGAAAAAAATTCTAAAAATCTCTAGAAAATACAATTAACGATGACGGCTGTTTTGAACAAAGAAAAACAAAGTTTCTGAGTTCAAGTCATACCCACCCTTTAATTTCAGAAATCAAAATGGATAATTCTAAAGTTTTGACTCAGGCCCAGTAATTTTGGATGGACGTGCTGGTCAATTAGATCAGTGCAAATGCTCAACTGGATCTACAGATGTAATATCCTTGCATATCTCACATCTATTTTCATTCCTCCACTTCACTCTCTATTTCATATCTTATCTAAATTAACTATTGCTTAACCATTTTCTCACACCATCTCCAATGAAGAAATATATAAAATATCCTGGAAACAGCTGTAAGACCTTCTATTTATAAATGTTCTAAAATCTTTCACAGCCTTGGATTTTTATCTCATTCTGTTAATTTATATATATGCATGCTAATATATGACCTACGTTGGACTCCTTATTCGCATAATCACTGAACCTGGAGCTTAACTATGGTCTGTCCATAGCACTTACTCAGCATTACCTGAC
>NC_068985.1:96019660-96022076 GCF_001194135.2 Octopus bimaculoides | reverse complement strand
CTTTTTTCTTTCTCTCTCTCTTTTTTCTTTCTCTCTCTCTTTCTTTCTTTCTCTCTCTTTCTTTCTTTCTCCCTCTCTTTCTTTCTTGCTCTCTCTCTCCTTCACGCACGTACGCACAGATTTGACTTCGCCATGTCAACAAACTTCAAAATTGGTAAAAGTTTATCGATTTTTACAGCTATACGCGGGTGCCTCTGTGAGAAAAAGTTGACACAAACACAGATAGGGTCATGAACAATGTCCTCCTAAAATTGGAGTGACATGCGTGCTAATTTGTGGACGTGCATAACCCACATCACGTACACACACACACACACACAAACATCTTGTGTTTTATAGATATTGATATATATATATATATAGTGGCCGTTACCAGTACTGCCTGACTGGCCCTCGTGCCAAGCACTCACTACACTCTCGGAGTGGTTGGTGTTAGGAAGAGCATCCAGCTGTAGAAATTCTGCCAGATCAGATTGGAGCCTGGTGCAGCCATCTGGTTCGCCAGTCCTCAGTCAAATTGTCCAACCCATGCTAGCATGGAAAGCGGACATTAAACGATGATGATGATATTTCGTGTTGCAAATCTCAACCAATGGCATCACTATTAGGGCATAGAAGTGTCCAAAATATAACATCTGATGTTGCTTTGGCATTCAGCATGAAAGCAGTGGACAGCAAAGTCTACCCTGTGATAATAAGATGAAACAGAATATTTCAATTAACATTATTAATTACATGGGTATTGACTCCTGCAGTAATGAATTCAGGCTAATAACAGCCATTTAAAGATACTTCTACATAAAACTTTTTTTGCATCCCACCCTCTCAATATTTTCTAATATTTTGAAAATTTTAACTGATCATCCCATAAATTTACATAAATTAACATAAATTTACATAATTTACATAATCTTCATAAATTTACATAATTTACAACCACCCAATTCTTCTTTTAATAACTGACTCTTACTAAAACCTGTTTCTCCACTATTTTCCTTCTGTTTCTCTGCTATTTGTTACTTATTCTCTATCACAACTAATAAGCATTTTGCAACCATTGTTTCTTATTTATACATTGTAGACACGCACCCACACAAACACACACATACACACGCACACATACATACATACATACATACATACATACATACACATACATATACATATATACACATATACATACATATATACATACATATATACATACATATATACATACATACACACGCACACACACATGCACACATATGTGACACATAAAAGCACCCACTACACTCTCTGAGTGGTTGGCGTTAGGAAGGGCATCCAGCTGTAGAAACACTGCCAAATCAGATTGGAGCCTGGTGTTGCCATCCGGTTTCACCAGTCCTCAGTCAAATCGTCCAACCCATACTAGCATGGAAAGCGGACGTTAAACGATGATGATGATGATGATGATGACAGACGCGACGGGTTTCCGTCAACCAAAATCACTCGCTAAGCTTTGATCGGTGAGGGGCTATAGTAGAAGACACTTGCCCAAGGTGCCGCACTGTGGGACTGAACTCAAAATGACATGCTTACAAAGCGACCTTCTTATCCACAAGGCCATGCTTACACTTACAAGGGACGTTTCTGCACAGATATGAGACGTGGTGTCTGTAGCAAAGCTAATCCTAAAGAGTAAAGTATCGTTTCTAATTTGAGGACAATTCTTTTATTCTTTTATTCTTCTACTTGTTTCAGTCATTTGACTTTGGCCATGCTGGAGCACTGCCTTTAGTCGAACAAATCAACTCCAGGACTTATTCTTAGTAAGACTAGTACAGGCTGTCCCAAAAGTCACTGATGAGTTTCAATTGTTAATAACTTCCTTAATTTTACAAATAAATGCATGAAATGTTGATACAATATAAAGGACATGATGGAAAGTAATATGCGCATGTCAAAGTTTGCAACACTACTACGTCACATATGAAAAATGTCATCACTTAAATGGCAGCCATTTTCGGTTTCGTACATCTGTGCTCTTTCCAAAACTTGCACCATAACACCATCAAGAGTTTCAGACCCCATTTCTCTGATTTTTCTATTGATGTTCTCCTTCAGTTTCATAAGGGTTTCTGGTATGTTGACGTAAACCCTCTCTTTCAGGAATCCCCACAAGAAAAAATCCGGGCTAGTCAAGTGTGGGGAACGTGAAGACCAGTTGATATTGCTGTAGTGGGAGATTATTAAAACCCATCAGTGACTTTTGGGACAGCCTGTATCATCATCATCATCATCGTTTAACGTCTGCTTTCCATGCTAGCATGGGTTGGACGATTTGACTGAGGACTGGTGAAAACCAGATGGCAACATCAGCCTCCAATCTGATTTGGCAGAGTTTCTACAACTGGATGCCCTTCCTAACGGCAGATGCCCTTCCTGTATATAT
>NC_068985.1:96017642-96018181 GCF_001194135.2 Octopus bimaculoides | reverse complement strand
ATATATATATATATATATATATTCACATACATGATGTATGTGTGTAAACACATATGTATGTGTTTGTGTGTTTGTAAATAACTATGTGTCTCCATGTGCATTTGTACATATGTACATGAAAATCTCCTGTACATGTGTGTGCACGCTTTTCAAACACATAATGCAAGCCAATAAAATGTGAGAGACGGGTCGGAAGTGTTTGTACTGGATATTCTAAGCAAGATAAACCTGGAAGGAAAAACCTGAGAGAAAGTAATAGCATAAAGGAAGGAAATGCAAAGTCACGTAACTGACAATTTCCTTTTCTGCTGGGGAAGTCTGACTGCTCTGTTTACTGTCATTTGTCGCCTATTTTTTACTGTTAATTTCTTGTGATCGTCCCCGAAAGGATGAAAGGCAAAGCCGAGGTCAACTTTGCCTTTCATCCTTTCGGAGTCGATTAAATAAGTACCAGTTATGCACTGGGGTCGATGTGATTGACTTAATCCCTTTGTCTGTCCCTGTTTGTCCCCTCTATGTTTAGCCCCCTGTGTGTGTGT
>NC_068985.1:96015709-96017604 GCF_001194135.2 Octopus bimaculoides | reverse complement strand
GGGGGGGGGGGGGCTAATCAGGTGGCAGACTGAATCCGTCGCCCACCATCAAGTGCCCCATACGTTTCACTTCTGCAAATCAGAGTTTTCAGTTTCATTTGGGCTGAACAGAAAGTCTAAGGGAGATTTAGATGTTATTTCTAGCAGATTGATCAAAATAGCAGCCAAATTCCCCTCGAATCACATCCTTCCATACCTAATATCTCTGAGTTCAAATCCTGCTGAGGTTAACTTTACCTTTCATCCTTTCAGGGTCGATGAAATTAAGGACCAGTCAAGTACTTGGGTCAATGGTACCGACTAACTTTGAAGGAACACTTGGTTGCTATATGTAGTTGGTCGATTGAAATAGCAGCCAAATTTCCCCCAAATCACATCCTTCCATACCTAATATCTCTGAGTTCAAATCCTGCTGAGGTTAACTTTACCTTTCATCCTTTCAGGGTCGATGAAATTAAGGACCAGTCAAGTACTTGGGTCAATGGTACCGACTAACTTTGAAGGAACACTTGGTTGCTATATGTAGTTGGTCGATCGAAATAGCAGCCAAATTTCCCTCAAATCACATCCTACTGTAAATGGTACAGAAAAAAAACAGGATGGTTACGGTTGGAATGTCTTTTAAGATGAGTCTGCTGGACCATGACTATCCTCAAATTAAACACAACAACAACAACATATGCATCCTCAATATGAAATACACAAAGGTGAAGACGCGTGGCTTAATGGTAAGGGTATTCTGTTCACGATGATAAAGTCATGAGTTCTATTCCTGGCGACACGTTGAGCAAGACACTTTAAGATGGTGAGCTAGCAGAATCATTTGCACGCCAGGAGGAATGCTTAGCAGCATTTCGCCTGTCTTTATGTCTTGGTTTCAAATTCTGCCAGTGTTGACTTTGCCTATCATCCTTTCTGAGGTTGATAAAATAAGTACCAGTTGAATACTGGAGTTCAATGTAATTGAGCTACCCTCTCCCTCCGAAACTGCTGGCCTTGTGCTGAAATTCGATATCAGTATTGAATAGTGTGTAATTACATAGATGCAAATCATAACATTATTATTGATTATCAATGACGAATGTTTTTTTTTCCTTGGTCTGGGCTGTAGTACCACCCACCCCTGTTTGGTGTGTGGTATTGATTAATGGGTTCTGTTAGTCACACACACACACACACACACACATCGTGCATGTGCATACGTACACGCATCATGCATGTGCATACATGCTCAAATTAATATTCAAACACTGCAACAGCTACTACTACTACTACAACTACTGCTGCTACTACAACTACTGCTGCTGCAACTACTACTACTACTACTACTACTACTACTACTACTACTACTACTACTAATAATAATAATAATAATAATAATAATAATGATGATGATGATGATGATGATGATGATGATAATGATAATAATAATAATAATAATAATAATAATGATGATGATAATAATAATAATAACGATAATGATGATGATGATAATAATAATAATGATAATTATAATAATGATAATTATTTCATTTATTTGCCACAAGGGCAAAGGTTGAGGTGGTGGGGGCACAATACAAAGACAGACATAAAGTGTGGAGGTGAAATGATTAAGAAAAGAAAAGAAAAGGAAAGAAAAGAAAAGAAAAGAAAAGAAAGAAAGAAAGAAAGAAAGAAAGAAAGAAAGAAAAAGTATACATAGGCGTAGGAGTGGCTGTGTGGTAAGTAGCTTGCTTACGAACCACATGGTTCCAAGTTCAGTCCCACTGCATAGCACCTTGGGCAAGTGTCTTATACAATAGCCTCGGGCTGACCAAAGCCTTGTGAGTAGACGGAAACTGAAAGAAGCCCGTCGTATATATGTGTGTGTGTATATATATATATGTATATATATA
>NC_068985.1:96013513-96015314 GCF_001194135.2 Octopus bimaculoides | reverse complement strand
GTTGCCAGCGTATCCCAGTTAATCCAACCACCTCATTGCTCTTTACTGTAGTCTGATAGCAATGAAAATGTTCAGTTATAATAACGGCGACTAACAACCATTTCAGCTATGTTTTTTTTTTTTTAATAAAGTTGATGAAGATCAATATTACTGCTGGTTGCCCTATTGATTAGTTATCAGTAACACCCTCACCAAATGCAGTTTCCTAGACAATTATCGATAAATTCATCAAACAGCCTAATTATATAGTATCGATTTTTGTTGCAGTCCCGCTTCAAACCCCAACCTTTTTTTTTTTTTTGAATACATTGCGCGAGGGGTCTATTCATGAATTTATATTGTGTTGTGTGTTCCCCCTTTTCTTCGCTTCCTCACCCCAAATCAATTTACGAAGATCGGGCTACCATGCAGAGACGCCTTACTGCAAATGGAAGCAGTGCACAAAAACATTGAATTATGTAATGGATGTATCTTTGTAGGTGCGTGGTGAAGTGGTTAGGGTGTTGCACTCATGATCGCAAGGTCGTGGTTTCAATTCCCGGATAGCGGTGCATTGTATTTTTGAGCATAACACTTACTTTTACATTGTTCCACTTCCCTCAACTGCAAATGAGTATCCCTGTGATAGACCAGTGTCCCCTTCAGGAGGGATTTGGTGATCTCAGTCACATATACGCCATGGGAACCGGGTAATCGACCCCATGAATCTTAGGACTTGAGGCAGTACTTACGCTTCCTTAATATATATATATATATATATATATATATATATAGTTAATCATATTAAAAAGTTTACTAAGAATGCCTTCTGCATGAAGAATATAAAGCTAAGTGCGGGCTAAGATACTTTGTGTAGTGAGCGAAAAAGAATGTTTAATCATCATCATCATCATCATCATCACCATTTAACGTCCGCTTTCCATGCTAGCATGTGTTGGACGATTTGACTGGTGAACTGCATGGCTGCATCAGATTCCAATCTGATCTGGCAGAGTTTCTACAGTTGGATGCCCTTCCTAACGCCAACCACTCCGAGAGTGTAGTGGGTGCTTTTATGTGCCACCAGCACGAGGGCCAGTCAGGCGGTACTGGCAACATCCACGCTCAATTTAAATTATATCCCGCTATGGAAAAGAACAACTATCAGCATTATTGACAATTCTTCTGAAGGAAGACAAGGGAGACAAATCTGAAATTAAAGCTTACATATGAGACATGTTGTGGGGTACAAGTCTGACCTTTAGCAAGTATGGTGAAAACTATGAACATGTTTCACTCTTATTAGACCTCTTCAACAAAATATAGTCTAACTACAAGGTCTGAGAATGACTTAGAGAGCATATGGACATAATTACTCATTAATTACATAATTTAAAACAATGACTGGAAAATTTCTCATGTGTGCCTCCTGCATGATGGACGTATAGATAAATGCAGGCTGACGTAATGTATCGATCTAGAATTGATATCTTAATCATTTGAAATTACTCTTAATTGTTGTCATTTGTTGTATTAAGCATGCTTTTAGTCTTGAATGTAAACTCGTGGACAATTAATCAATCCTCACATATTGTTACAGTATTTTAGTTAATTACTGGGCGTGACTAATGAATGCCTTGATACCTACATTTATGGATACCAGAACATACCCACCCAATCTCTCTCTCTCTCATATATATATATGTATGTATATATATGTGTGTGAGTGTGTGTGTATATATATATATATATATATATATATATATATATATATATATATAGAGAGAGAGAGAGAGAGAGAGAGAGAGAGAGAGAGAGAGAG
>NC_068985.1:96012819-96013503 GCF_001194135.2 Octopus bimaculoides | reverse complement strand
CGCAAAAATGAAAATAACACTGACATCTCATTCTAACAGGTATATTTACCAAATTACATAAAAATATCTTGAAATACTAAAGAGTAAATTTATTCAATAAAATCGCCACTGGCTTCAACCACTGCCTCCAGATGACTTCAGAATCTCCTGCAACTCTTCTGGACGTTCTCCTTGTTTGAATTGGCAAATGCTGCCATAATCCTTGTCTTCAGTTCATCTTTGGTATTGCAAGAAGTTTTGTTGGTCTCTCACTCAACTGTGCCCCACACATAATAATCAACGGGGTTGCAGTCTGGGAAGTTAGATGGCCAGATGTTAGGGGTGGTGTAGTAGCAAAAATTGTCTGACAGCCATGACTGGGTTCTCCTGCTTGTGTGGCATGGTGCAGAGTCCTGTTGCCAGACATAGGGTCTTCCAGCAGCCACCCTCTTGACCCAGGGCAGCACTACCTCCTCCAGGCACTTGATTTAGGCCTCTGTGTTGAGTCTGAGGCCATGTGGGAAGATGAATGGAGGCATAACGTCGCCATCACGAGTGATCACTCCAAACATCATGATGTTGACTGGATGTTTGATTTATATCACTCCTGGTACATATCCTCAGATTGACACCCAAATACTCTGAAATGTTCGTATTGGAGCTTCCAGTACGAATGCCAAGCAGTACAGCATGTCATTTACAAAT
>NC_068985.1:96009273-96011956 GCF_001194135.2 Octopus bimaculoides | reverse complement strand
AAAGTGTCTTGCTCAAGGACACAACGTGTCGCCGGGAATTGAACTCATGACCTTACGCTCGTGAGCCGAATGCCCGCAGAAAGCGCGCGCGCACACACACACACAAATAAAAAGAAATATATATATAGCTGTATCTAGAAAACCACAGGTCTGTCTTATCTTTGTGAAAGAATCGCAGGCACTGTGTTGAACAATATTTTGATAAATACCCTGATAATGTAACCCGATATATTTTTCTTTTGTTCTGTTGCATGTAGAACCTGTGTAACGTAACTGTATGCTTGATCTATTCCTTGTACTCAAGTAAGTCATTTAGTATCTCTTTCATTAGTTTTTCCCTTATACTCTGATAACGGATCTCTGTACCTATTCCATTTGTTCTAATCCGGTAATCCAGAAAGTGAGAAAATTAATTCGGCAAAACTTGACATTAGCCTTGTGCTAAAACACGCCAATAAAATGAAAGTGAATTTTCTTCTTTTTCTTTTCAAATTGAAAAATTCATTTCGAAATTGTTTATGTATTGAAGAATTAATTAAACCTTCCAAACAGCAGTCGAGACTGTGAGAATTGTGGAGGACATAAAAAAACTCTTGATATGATTGAAAGGAATTGCTTCTCCAGGGATAGTCTTTTTTCACATCTTTTAATCGAGAAAAGAGACTAGTGGGAGAAAGATAGGGAAGAAGTGGGTGAGAGGGAGTGAGGGAGAGAAAGAGAGAGAAGGGGAAAGAGGGAGAGGTATCCTAAATTGGAAACTTGGCCCAAATTCTTGCAACAGAGTGGACTTAGCTAAAAGCATCCAAGTTATCTGGTGGTTGATTTAAAGTGGCTGATGGATTAAGTCCTCCACTCACGTAAACCATAGTGGGATTTGAACTCAGAACGCAAAGAGCCAGAGCAAATACTATAAAGCATTCGACTTGATGTTCTTTACAGTTCAGCAATCTACCGCCTTGGTTTCATATCACATTTGATGGCATACAAAATGTACTTTTTCTTTAAAATATGCCCCTCCGAAATCACCCTGAACTTATAATCAAAGTTGGACTTCCCATAAGCTGTAATATATCAAAGTATTTTGTTCCTGAATATATGCTGCTGGTATTGGGGTGCGTCTAATACGCCTGTGCATCTTTTATGTCATCAGATTCGGTACTTTTTTTTTTTTTATCAACTCAGAAAGGATAAAATATAAAAATTGACCTTGGCAGGATTTGAACTCAGAGACTCTCTAACGTTGCTGCCCATCCATTCTCCACCATGACAATTGATATTGAAATTAGCATTACGTTTCTTGCATCGTTGGAGTTAATTAATAATTCAGCGATGTACTGTAATGAGTTACGTGTTTGGTGAGTCGCCAGACATGTTCATATATATAAAAAAAAGACGAAAGCAAAAATGATAAATTTACAGGCGTTGTATGTGCAAGTATTATTGAAGCATTTGACCAAATTCTTTCCTCTCTGGGTCTCTTTTCCTACTACCATGCTCTGTAGAGTTTAATCTAATTGATGGGGGACGATTCACTGCAAAATAATCCGATGCTACAGCTTGGTGTAGACAGAGAAGCAATAGTTAAATGGTATAACTACTAAGGCGGTAATCTAGCAGAATCGTAATCGCACTGGAGAAAATCATCATCATCATCATCATTGTTTAATGTCCATTTTCCATGCTAGCATGGGTTGGACGGTTTCACTGGGGACTGGCAAGCCAGGAGGCTGCACCAGGCTCCAATCTGATC
This sequence comes from Octopus bimaculoides, assembly GCF_001194135.2. Classification (NCBI taxonomy): domain Eukaryota; kingdom Metazoa; phylum Mollusca; class Cephalopoda; order Octopoda; family Octopodidae; genus Octopus; species Octopus bimaculoides. The sequence goes on along the minus strand of NC_068985.1, from coordinate 96,010,206 downwards.
TTGCAATGTTTCTACAGCTGGATGCCCTTCCTAACGCCAACCACTCCAAGAGTGTAGTGGGTGCTTTTTACGTGCCACCGGCACAAGGGCCAGTCAGGCTACACTGGCATCGACCATGTTCGGATGGTGCTTTTTACATGCCACCGGCACGGGGAGCCAGTCAAGCAGCACTGGAAACGACCCATGCATGAATGGTGCTTATTACATGCCACCAGCACGAGAGCCAGTCAGGTGGTACTGGCATCGGCCGATTTTGCCTTTTCATTCTTCCAGGGTCGTTAAATAAGTACCAGTTGAGCGCTGGAGTTGCTGTAATCGACGTATACCCACCCTCAAAATTGCTGATCTTGTGCCAAAACCTGAAACCAATTAGTATAACTACCGTATTTTAACGTGTATAATGATCCCTTTTTTTTTTTTTTTATCAAAAATTAGATTTAAAAAATACGGGAGTTTCTTATACATGGATAGTATTATAATCCCTTACAAAACCTTTTTACCTAATTTTAGGCCCCCAAAATTAGGGGGTTCCTTGTACACATTAAAGTACGGTACTTCCGAATTCAGCTTTAATTCATTGCAAAGTGTCCGGCTAATACTCTTTTACTCTTTTACTTGTTTCAGTCATTTGACTGCGGCCATGCTGGGGCACCGCCTTTAGTCGAGTAAATCGACCCCAGGACTTATTCTTTGTAAGCCTAGTACTTATTTTATCGGGTTCTTTTTGCCGAACCGCTAAGTTACGGGGACGTAAACACACCAGCATCGGTTGTCAAACGAAGTTGGGGGAACAAACACAGACACACAAACATATACACACACATACGACGGGCTTCTTTCAGTTTCCGTCTACCAAATCCACTCACAAGGCTTTGGTCGGCCCGAGGGCTATAGTAGAAGACACTTGCCCAAGGTGCCACGCAGTGGGACTGA
>NC_068985.1:96008294-96009263 GCF_001194135.2 Octopus bimaculoides | reverse complement strand
GCTTTGGTCGGCCCGAGGGCTATAGTAGAAGACACTTGCCCAAGGTGCCACGCAGTGGGACTGAACCCAAAACCATGTGGTTGATAAGCAAGCTACTTACCACACAGCCACTCCTGCAGCTATAATACTGACTTTTACTGAGTTTGTCTTTCACTTTCTAACTACCTAAAACGAAAGACTTACCTCTATTCCTCTCTACTTTGAAAATTCGATGTCTTCCATTTGTTTAGTCATCAGGTTGATGTCTGCTGTCTTTTCTCTCTCTACATCAATATATAACTCATGTAAAAATGTTATTTATTTATTTACTTGCTGATTATCTTCATCCTTATTGCTGTTACCGCTTATTGTGTGTTTAAATATCGCAACAGCTTCCACTGTCGCAGTCGTTACGCTATCGTTATCTCCGATACTTATATTGTTATTATCGATTTTCTACTTGCAACTGACATAATTATGTTGTGATAGACAATGGAATGACAGAAATACTGCAACCACGAACAAAAAGTCTTGCTGTTAAGTACGTTCTGAGTTCAAATCCCAACGGTATTAACTTTGCGTTTCATTCTTTCAGTCTCCATAAAAAAATAAAAACACAGTTATATTAATGAGGTCGATATTATTCGACATCGTATTTCTTCAACAAGTGTGTAGCCTTATTAAAAATATTTATTGATCGTACTCGAGGGTCTGTCTATCTATCTATCTATCTATCTATCTATCTATATATATATATATATATATATATATACATATATATATACTTATATATAAAGGGCATTAACTGTGTATTAATGCCTCACGCTTCGAGGGACTAAATAAGTCAAAAACTACCAAAAGAATAAGCAACATATTTACTGAAAGCGAGGGAATGCAGCTTTCAAAATTTATCTCTTAAAAACATTTAACTCAACGGTAGACCACTGGTTTCTCAATCAAATACAGAAAAACTGTGAAGTAACCTGTATT
>NC_068985.1:96004080-96006389 GCF_001194135.2 Octopus bimaculoides | reverse complement strand
GGCTACACCAGGCTCCAATCTGATTTGGCAGAGTTTTTGTCCCCCCACTATTGCTTGTTAACTGATCATGGTGTGTTTACGTCTCCGTAACAAAGTGGTTTGGCGAAAAAGACCGATAGAATAAGTACTAGGCTTACAGAGAATAAGTCCTGGGGTCAATTTGTTTGATTAAAGACGGTACTCCAGCATGGCCACAGTCACATGACTGAAACGAGTAAAAAAAATAAAATATATATGTATGTATATATGCATGTATGTGTGTGTATATGCATGTAAGAATATGCGTATACATGTATGTATGTATGTATGTATGTATGTATGCTTGTATCGCGCACGCGTGCAAATATACTTACACAAATAAGCAGAAACTATATTTAAGAACAAAAACTAAATACATCACTGGTTGCATTTTTGAATCACAAAAATAAAGTTGCAGATTCTCTTGCGTTCGAGCAATGTTATGGAAGATATAGAATCCACAGTTTAAAGAGGGATTTAACCAGATTGGGTGAGGTTGCTTATACGACCACGGATAGAGACCAACGGCGAAAGCGGATTGGTCAATGTGGATTTTCCGTTGTAGTAACAAAATATCTAAGATGATAAGTAAAATAATATGCTTTCCTACTTGTCTTTAAGTAGATGATAACTCTCGGAAGGGTGCACCAATATGAGTAATCTTAAAACAATGGATTAGTTCAACTTTAAGACGTAAATGCATAGAAGAGAATTTATGTTTTCAACTTGACCTGATTAACCAAAAGTGTTTTCTTTTATACTGCAATCAATAGAAAAATCTCGGAAGAGCTTCAATATTTTATAGACAAAGTGCAGGAGTGGCTGTGTCGTAAGAAGCTTGCTTCCCAACCACATGGTCCCGGGTTCAGTTCAGCTTGGACAAGTGTCTTCTATTATAGCCTTGAGCAGACCAAAGCCTTGTGAGTGGATCTGGCAGACGGAAACTGGAAGAAGCCCATCATCATCATGGTTTAACGGCTGCTTTCCATACTAGCATGGGTTCGACAGTTTGACTGAGGACTGGTGAACCAGATCAAATCGTCCAACCCATGCTAGCATGGAAAGCAGACGTTAAACGATGATGATGATGATGATGGGCTTCTTCCAGTTTCCGTCTGCCAGATCATATATGTGTGTGTGTGCGTGTGTGTGTATGTGTATGTATGTATTTGTGAGTCTGTGTTTGTCCCTACCACCATCGCTTGACAACCGATGTTGGTGTGTTTACATCCCCATAACTTAGCAGTTCGGCAAAAGTGACCAACAGAATAAGTCTCAGAAGTGAATAAGTCCTGGGGTCGATTTTCTCGACTAAAGGCGGTGTTCCAGCATGGCCACAGTCAAATGACTGAGACAAGTAAAAGAGTAAGTTGGAGAAAAACTTGAAGTCTGAGAACGAAATCTGTTTTCCCTATATGTTCTGTTATTCATTTATCACCGAGTCATTTAACAGGATATTTTGTTTTTCTAACCAAACACTCGTGATAAACGAGGGTAAGTGAACTTTCGAAAATGACAGTTTTACTGGTGTTGCTAAACGAACAGAGAGAAATTGGATATGATCAAGCTTATGCATCGGATATAACCTGAAGACTATATCCCAAGAACTGGTAAAGGGGAAGGTTATATATTTGTGTATATTAAAAGAAAAGGTAGGGCTTTCATTTACCTTCAAAGTATCAACTGCAAGAAACATTCTCCGATGTATGAAGAGTAAAACTCGATATTTGACACCAGAAAACCAACGGGGGTGTTGCCAGTAAAAATCACAAATAAAAATATGACTGAAAGATTTTTTTTTCCTTAATCAGAAATATATATATTAAAGAAAAGGGTGAATGTGGAAGGCTGGACACTGGTATGGCAATTGTTGAAAAGGGTCATTCATAATGAAGATATGACTCCAAGAATTATTTTTCTTGAGATATTTATCAGTTAACTGAAGATATTGATCGACCAATTGAGTATCTTGATTCAGTTGTAATAATTCACAATTCAGTGGTGTCAGAATCAGGCAACGGAATTTTGTCAACTGTAATAATAATAATAATAATAATAATAATAATAATAATAATATAACATACAGAAAATTGCACTACTGGGCACTGCACACATCCTACGCAAAACACTTTCAATACAGTAACCATAAGAGCATCACAGCAAACCACAGCATATACCCAAGGCACACAGAGCTGCGCTCGGTAGTGAAATGAAAGCACGTCATAAAAATAAAACTACTGAACAATAATAATAATAATAATAATAATAATAATAATAATAATAATAATAAT
>NC_068985.1:96000583-96003615 GCF_001194135.2 Octopus bimaculoides | reverse complement strand
ATTGCCTGTGTTTATATGCTTATTATGTTACAAAACAGAAATACAAACATCAAATCTCTAACATAAATTGTCACATAACTATAGCAACGATGCATAGAAATTAAAAAGGTAAAATATAGAAAACAGAGAAATATTATCAAAACGACCATGGCTAACTGAAAACTGAAGAACTTACAAGCCATGACACATTAAAACGAACTAGCGAACTAGACATATTGAACAGAAGTTATTGAACATAGTTGAAAACACACATTGCAAATACATAAAACGGAAGATAATAATGACCTAGAACTGTAATCATGTAGATGAATTGAAGAACGTAAGCCAATACATATGTATTCATAAAACACTTAGTTACTGGTCCCACGTAAATACTCGTACAGATGATGTTAGACCACAGATCAGACCTCCACACCCGAACAACAGCGAACTCAAATGCCGTCTGCCTTTTCATCAATTGTTACACGTTACTTAATCATATGTTGATTCAGCCCATTTTGTCTGGCCTGTACTGTGAATGAAGAGTGTGTATGGTACATGTGCGAGATGATTGAATGTGAATACCAGCGATCCTAAAAGATCAAAAGACAATGCGGCATTCCTTTTTCATCAATTGTTACATGGTATCTAATCACATGTTGCTCTGTTTTGTGAATAAAGAGTGTGTGCCTTGTTCCATGTATGTATATTTCTAATATATCCATTATATGTTTCAGATTGGACAATTCTTATTTTATCTTAAACCCGTAGATGTAATGTATTGATCGTAGTCTGCCGGATTTGAACCTTTGTATCTATTATATAAAACACAAGAGAAAACTGCCTTCAACAAGCAGTTTTTACACGCTAGAAGTAGTCAAAACGACCAAAACCACATTTAAGAGCAATCTTCAAAAATAAAAAAGGTAAAAGTTTTTATTTTTCATTCCTTTTGAAGATTGCTCTTAAATGTGGTTTTGGTCGTTTTGACTATTCCTTCTAGCGTGTAAAAACTGCTTGTTGAAGGCAGTTTTTTCTTGTGTTTAAATGTACCCTATTTTATACTGAGAATTTGTTGTCTATTGACTTTTTTTTTATACATGCTAGGCCACTGGTATTGAAATTTCTAAAAAAACTCGCTACCTTATATATTTTACGTATCTATTAATATATATGTATGTATATGTGTGTGTGTATATAATCTCGACTCCTCCGTCTGTCACGAATGATCATGGATGCACCTAAGAGGTTCTCCTCCGGGGTACAAGTCTGAAATAAAGTGTCTTGCTCAAGAACACAACGCGCAACTCGGTCCGGGATTCGAACTCGCAACCTCACGATCGTAAGCTCGACGCTCTAACCACTGAGCCAGATGTGTATAATATACCTTACATGCATTTTCTTATATTCCTTTACTTATTTCAGTCATTTGACTACGGCCATGCTGGAGCATCGCTTTTAGTCGAACAAGTGAACCAGGACTTATTCTTTATGAGCCTAGTACTTATTCTATCGCCAACTTTTTGCCGAACCGCTACGTTACGGGGACGTAAACCCATCAACATCGGTTGTCAAGCGATGTTAGGGGACTAACACACACATATATTCAACGGGCTTCTTTCAGTTTCCGTCTACCAAATCTACTCACAAGGCGTATGTGTATATATATATATATAAAAGATAATAAGAGTGAAAAAACTACAGAAGGCTTGTGTTACATGGTTAAAGTATATATTTAAATTATGTCAGAAAAATGTTAGAAAAATGTTATAAAATCTTTTTGGTATATAAACATTGTATTTTGAGAAATAACCGGTTTCGTGTTGTCTTTTCAAATTTCTCTACTTCATTGTGTCGTGTTATGCAAAATACGTGGAAAAACATATTGCTTTGTAAGGGAGCGCATGCGCATGTTTAGTGACTGAGCGGGAAGTGGAGCCGGTAACAAATATATATATATATATATATATATATATACATACATACACACACGCATATATATATAACATATATATATATATATGTATTAGAGAGAGAGAGACAGACAGATAGATGCACAAAGATAATCATTATCGTAGTAATACACCTATCGTAGTGATTGTATGTATCTGTTGTCGCTAATAACGCAAACATACATTATCTCTGTTAGCGACATCAGATGTGTGTTAACTCTTTATCGGTTTGTCGATTTTATTATTACTACTAATTATTGTTTATGTTTTTGCCTTCTTAACACGCTCGTCTTTCTTTCACAGACATCAAAATATTTATTTTAACGCATGTCTGACTTTTTCACACAATACTGCGCGCATCAGGAGCAGAAAACGTCACAAATAGATTGTTACTCCGAGGTTCTCGTTTCTAGTGACACGCACGCACACGCACAGACATACGCGCACACATACACAAAAGCAACAGCTCATAAACAAGCATGCGCAAATACATAATATCATGTATTAGAATATACATAATATTATGTATTATGTATATAGTGTTGGATTGACTATATACATCGGTATATACATCGGTTGTCAAGTGATAGTCATATAATTCGCCCATGGGCAATGTTTTCAAGACTATATAGCCTTGGGCCGACCAAAGCCTTGTGAGTGAATTTGGTAGACGGAAACTGAAAGAAGCCCGTCGTATATATGTGTGTGTGTGTATATATATGTCTGTGTTTCTCCCCCTACCATCACTTGAAACTGATGTTGGTGTGTTTACGTCACCATAACTTAGCGGTTTGGCAAAAGAGACTGATATAATAAGTACTAGGTTTGCAAAGAATAAGTCCTGGAGTCAATTTCAACTAAACAGTGGTACTCCAGCATGGCCACGGTCAAATGACTGAAACAAGTAAAAGAATAAAAGAATTTTCTTGTTTTTCCTGCTTTTTTGTTTTGTTTTTGTTCATGGATTTGCCTATTCTATTAGTCTTTTACTTGTTTCAGTCATTTGACTGCGGCCATGCTGGAGCACCGCCTTTAGCTGAACAAATCGACCCCAGGACTTATTCTTTGTAAGCCTAGAACTTATTCTATCGGTCCATTTTG
>NC_068985.1:95999572-96000306 GCF_001194135.2 Octopus bimaculoides | reverse complement strand
TTATTGACTTTGATGAAATTTGACACACGAGTAGAACTCTGGAAACCTCATGGCATACTCAGATTGTTGAAAAAAATCGATAATAGAGCCACTGGAATGGATCTTTACATATATCTAATATATTTCATTTTAACAGCCAAGGGAAATAACCCATTCATTTTCCTAAATCATTTGGTATAAATCAAATTGAGTATGCTTATTTCTTAGTATTTGAACTGTTAGTTATTTTTGCAATTTATCCAGTAGAACCCTTAAACAAGTAAATAATATTTTCCTAAACAATAGATCCACTTATTTCGGTTAGTGACTTATTCACGAATATACCAACACTAGTTCCACTGAGGGTAATATTCTCTGGGAACACACAAAACCCCTTTTCAGAGTTATTTACTTTGAATTGTTATTATCCCATATCTGATTAGCCTGTTATAACGTAACATGCTTCACGATTTAATATACATACCTTATTAGTATTTCCTCCTAAGTTCTATATACTCTGAGAATGCATTAAAGCCCTATTCGTGGCTACTTTATTTGAATTCTTACTATTGGGTAACTCATTTCATGTTATTACATAACTGACTTCATAATTTGGGTATTTATAACTTATTGGGAATTCCTAAAAACAACATCCTGTGTAAGACAGTTCGCTATTCTCTGTAAATGCATAAAATGCATTTTAAAGGCTACATACTTTGTATTGTTGTTACTGGATTAGCAAAACAATTATGAGA
>NC_068985.1:95996283-95999562 GCF_001194135.2 Octopus bimaculoides | reverse complement strand
ATAGATAGATAGATAGATAGATAGATAGATATATGTGTGTGTGTATGTGTTTCATGTATAAAGTATTTTCATTATGATGTGTATTTTCGTCAATTTTATATTATTGATGTGTTTCTTTTTTAGATGGAAATACTCGTTTAAATGTATTTTCTTTAATTAAGATCTATATGTTTTTATATTCAATACATATTGGTCTGCATAGCTTTGCTCTGATGTTTTGAAACAACTGAAGCCTGATAGCTAATGTGATATATTATTCTGCTAGTTTGTGTTTCATTCATTTTTATTATATTTCTGTGCATTAAGTATGTTTTATGAATACATATGTATTGGTTTACGTTCTTCAATTCATCTACATGATTACAGTTCTAGGTCATTATTATCTTCCGTTTTATGTATTTGCAATGTGTGTTTTCAACTATGTTCAATAACTTCTGTTCAATATGTCTAGTTCGCTAGTTCGTTTTAATGTGTCATGGCTTGTAAGTTCTTCAGTTTTCAGTTAGCCATGGTCGTTTTGATAATATTTCTCTGTTTTCTATATTTTACCTTTTTAATTTCTATGCATCGTTGCTATAGTTATGTGACAATTTATGTCAGAGATTTGATGTTTGTATTTCTGTTTTGTAACATAATAAGCATATAAACACAGGCAATGTATATGCTTTCGATGCTGTTGATACCGCCGGATTGAATGGTATTGAGTAGTTGTTGAAACCATAATGATATCCATTGGCAGCTGAAGATGAGGAGTATACATTTGACACACTTATTGGTTTGTTTGTGTGTTGTTGTTCTTGTTGTTGTTGACTGAAACTTTTTTTGTATCTTGCGTTTTCATGGTTCTAATAGTCCAATGAAATTCCAGTTCTTGTCAGGTCCATCTTGTTTAGAGAGTTCTTGCTTTCTTTTTCCTTTTCTTTTTTTTTTTTGTACTCAGTCATTAGACTTCAGCCACACTGGGACACCACATTGAGGAACTTTTAGTTGAATGAATCGACCCCCAGCACTTATCTTTCTCTAAAGCTTGGCAATTATTCTATCAGTCTCTTTTGCCAAACTGCTAAGTTATGGGGACATATACTCCGGTTGTCAAATAGTGGTGGTGGACAAACACAGGCATGCACACACACTCATACACATACACATACGATGAGCTTCTTTCGGTTTCCATCTTACAAACCCATTAACTATTCTTGTTTGTGAGAGCAGTCGAGTTTATTTCAGGTATTCTCATTTTAAAAATCATCTCTGGCTAATCGTTGAGAGGACATTGGTGTTGCCTTGGCAGAGGTTTCCGCTCTCTGAGGACTCTTATTTTAAACGATTGGTTCCAAATTTTGGCCAATGACCAGCTGCTTTGGGAAGGGGCTATGTTGATTAAATTGACCCCAGTGTTCAATTGGTACTTAGTTTATTGACACCAAAAGCATGATAGGCAAAGTCGACCGCAACAGAATTTGAATTCAAGATGTAAAGACGGATGAAATATCACTAGGAATTTCGCTCGGCCTGCTAACAGTTCTGCCATCTTGGTATTATTTTAAATATTATTTCTGTTTATTCTTGGCTGTTTCTTATTCAGCTCTTGTTCTTGTTGTTCCAGCTCCTGCTGTTACTTCTCTCTGTCATTTACCTCCTGCTACTCTTCTTCTTCTCCTCCTCCTCCTCCCCATCCACCTCTTTCTTCTTCTTTTTCTTCTTCTTCTTCTTCTTCTTCTTCTTCTTCTTCTTCTTCTTCTTCTTCTTCTTCTTCTTCTTCTTCTTCTTCTTCTTCTTCTTCTTCTTCTTCTTCTTCTTCTTCTTCCATGCATGTTGTCTGTATGTATCTATGTAATATTACTGCCTATTATTGTAAGCAAACCAGATTAAATGGTTGGTGACACTTTGTCCATCCTTACATTCTGAGTCCGAATTCTGCTGCGGTCATCTTGCCTTTCACCCATTCAGGGTCAATTAAATAAGCACAAGTCAAGGAATCGTTGTAGTCAACTCCTTGCCCTTTGAAAACTACTGGCCTTGTGCCAAAATTTGAAACTAATATTACTGTGTAATAATATCCATCCAAGGGTCGCAAAAGAAGAGTCCTTAGGCACCTTCTCCATAAGTTTCAAGCAGTAGCAACCGTCGTTAGACTTTCCAGCTGGGTTCCTAAACATGATTGACTGATTCTATGGTTATTACTCAACCAACTCGTTCTTAGTCTTCCCATAGATCTCCTGTTGGTTGGCTTGCTTTGAAGAATTCCTTGTGGTTCTTTCCTGCAACAGTCTGATCATATGTTCATAGGACTGGAACTGTGACATCTCAATGTGAAGAAGTAGCAGCTCTACATGTGGAAACACCCTGATTAATAAAACAATCCCTACAGTTAAGAAATGCCACAGTGGGACGATGCAAATTCATCTTCTTTTTTCTTTCTCGTGGATGGGGTTGTGCCAGTAACCTTCACTTATCCTCCAGGATAAAAACAAAAGAAAGCAGACTAAATATTTATTCAAACCTAAATTCTTGCGAGTCACATTTTGAATTTTCTCATTCCGAATGCATATAAGACTAATGGTGTGATATTTAAAGCTTGTTTATGTACACACTGGGTTGGGGGCAGCTCATATCATGCAGACAACAACTTGGTGGCAATTATACAATTGCAAATATGAGCATATACTAGTTGCTAGGAAATTATAAATGCTTATTTAGAGATTATCTTTCTCTTCTTTTCTGTTTTTACAGATAACAAATTTCTCTATAAAATGTCTGTGAAAAATTGCTATCACCTCCCCTAAGGTAACTCTATCTTTCTATCTGACTGTCTGTCTGTCTGTATGTATGTATGTATGTATGTATGTATGTATGTATATATATCTCTATATATATGAGTCACCACAGGACAGGTATTCGTGTTGCAAGACAGTGTAGGAGAGAGAATAGTGATGTTGTAGGAGAGAAATGTGTTCGCATGGATGATGGTACACTTGCACTAAATGAGGCTGCAAAGAAAGAGGTCTGGAGATGCCACTACGATAAATTGCTTAATAAAGAGAATGAATGGGAGAAAGAGAGCCTGCCGTATGTCGACCCAACAGAGGGACCAGCTATCCGAGTTGACAGTACCAGGGTAGATAAAGCAATTAAGAGTATGAAGACAGGGAAAGCCCCCGGCCCATCATGAATCACTGCAGAGATGCTCAAAATATCTGGCAGTGTTGGCTATAGCCTAGTCACCCGTATTACGAACCAGGTGATACACGAAGGAGTCATACCCAATGACTGGTGTAG
>NC_068985.1:95992563-95994461 GCF_001194135.2 Octopus bimaculoides | reverse complement strand
ACCGCCTGACTGGCCTTGTAGGGTTTTCGAGCGAGATCGTTGCCAGTGCCCCTGGACTGGCTCTTGTGCGGGTGGCACATAAAAGACACCATTTCGAGCGTGGCCGTTTTCGTGCGGGTGACACATAAAAGCACCCACTACACTCTCTGAGTGGTTGGCGTTAGGAAGGGCATCCAGCTGTAGAAACTCTGCCAAATTAGATTGGAGCCTGGTGTAGCCATCTGGTTGCACCAGTCCTCAGTCAAATCGTCCAACCCATGCTAGCATGGAAAGCGGACGTTAAACGATGATGATGATGATGATGATGATGATGATATATATAAAACTTACTGTTAACAAAAATCGAGATGCGTGGCATTCAGTTACTCAATAAATAAAAAGTGCATTAAATACTACAAAACATACATATAGGACAGACACAGAAAGACCCTAATTCTTCATCAGTTATCGACCAAAAATACTAATACTCAGTTTCGTGCCTTTAACGATAAGACTGAAAACTTTGTATATTGGCGGTACCTGCAAAATTTGCGTAGAATTAGGGCTTGAGCAAATAAGACAATACAGGGTGGATGTAGGAAAGTAAAGAAATGTAATTTGAAATGATAGACAAATACACAATAGATAAAGCCTTTCGGCCAAACACGAGAATGATGGATTACACCTAGAAGAAATCCTCAATGGGAATAAAAAAAGAGAAATAGTAAGAGAGAAGAAAATGTTGACTGGCAGGCTTGGTGTCTCGGGGTGAAAAGGCAGAGATGGGAAAATTAGTCACGGGTCACATGTGGGCAGTAGATAGAAGGGAAAGAGGAGGAGAGAGAGAGTGTCCATAAAATCATGGTGCAATGCAACAAAATTATTTCATTCCTAAGCTTGAATAATTAGAATTGGCAGAGAATACAGTTTTTCAACAAGATGGTGCACTTTGTCACTTTGCTCTGCAAGTTAGACAATTTCTAAATGAGAAATTCATTTGTGGCCGTTGCCAGTACCGCCTGACTGGCTCCCGTAGGATTTTCGAGTGAGATCGTTGCCAGTGCCCCTGGACTGGCTTGTGCGGGTGGCACATAAAAGACACCATTTCGAGCGTGGCCGTTTTCGTGCGGGTGACACGTAAAAGCACCCACTACACTCTCTGAGTGGTTGGTGTTAGGAAGGGCATCCGGCTGTAGAAACTCTGCCAAATTAGATTGGAGCCTGGTGTTGCCATCCGGTTTCACCAGTCCTCAGTCAAATCGTCCAACCCATGCTAGCATGGAAAGCGGACGTTAAACGATGATGATGATGATGATGATGATGATGATGATGATGGCTTGGAAGAGATGGACCATTATTTTGGCCTCCATATTCACCAAATTTCACTCCATTGGTTTCCTTTTTATGGGAACAGATGAAAAGTATTTTTTATTCAACAAAGCCTCGATTTTTAGAAGACTTGAAGACTGATGTGACTGGAGTAACTGGTGTGACTTAGAAGACTGATGTGACTTAGAAGCCTGATGTGGCTTAGAAGCCTGATGTGACTGGAGGTGTTACTGAAAATCAGCTAGAAAATGTTTTCTAAGCACTACAGAATCGTATTTCTCTTTGCATTAATAAGGATGTTGGACATGTTGAAAATTAATAAGATGAATAAAAAAAATTAGGTCTTTCTTCTTTCTTATCTTTTTTACAGGTTAATTTTATCATGTATACTTAGGAAATTGCCCCATGTATTTACACACACACAACTGAATATTAACCAATAGAAACTTGAATATTTTGGAGGGGTGAAAAGGTGTTATCAATATGGTAGAAGATATACTCATTACAACTGAATATTAGCCAATAGAAACTTGAATATTTTGGAGGGGTGAAAAGGTGTTATCAATATGGTAGAAGATATACTCATTACG
>NC_068985.1:95991098-95992003 GCF_001194135.2 Octopus bimaculoides | reverse complement strand
AAAGGTGTTATCAATATGGTAGAAGATATACTCATTACAACTGAATATTAGCCAATAGAAACTTGAATATTTTGGAGGGGTGAAAAGGTGTTATCAATATGGTAGAAGATATACTCATTACAACTGAATATTAGCCAATAGAAACTTGAATATTTTGGAGGGGTGAAAAGGTGTTATCAATATGGTAGAAGATATACTCATTACGCTTTTACTTGTTTCAGTCAACTAACTGCGGCCATGCTGGAGCACCGCCTTTAGTCGAACTAATTGACCGCAGGAGTTATTCTTTGTAAGCCTAATACTTATTCTACCAGTCTCTTTTATATATGTGTCTCTGTGTGTGTGTGTGTGTGTGCATGTGTATATGTATATATATCATTGCATTGTTTAATGTTTGATTCTATGATTCTATTTCATGTAAAACTGTTTTTTTGTTTTTTTTCTTCTTGGTTTTACTTTACAGACGAGAAAAGTTTCCAGAAAATCATGTCTTGGAAGTGACATTTAAATTTCTTCAATGTTCTTCATCTTCTTACATGCAGTATATATATTCTTAGCTCATGTTAATAGCAGTAAACAGGTTAGATGTAGGCTAAATGTTATCATATTCTGTGTGAGCATGTGCGAATGGTGCCATACACCACATGCATGTACTCATATACACAAACATATGCATAGCAATACTGTGATATATAAACTACATGCAACTCCACGTGGATGCACACACACATGCATGCACATATACACTGCACTTGTGCATATACCAATACATATACACTTGTATATGTATGTGTCTGCATATAGCCCAGTAAATTTATGTATATATTTGCATATGAACATGTATACATATGTATATATATATATATATATATGCATATATATATATATATATATATATATATATA
>NC_068985.1:95979709-95990962 GCF_001194135.2 Octopus bimaculoides | reverse complement strand
ATATATATATATATATATATATATATATATATATATATATATAAAGATATGCATGTATACATGCATAAATATATAAATACATATATAAATATATGTATAAATACATACAGATACACGCAATGATACATGAATATCTACACACACACATACACACATACACAGTCACCTATACATGCATGCACACGTATGCACACATATGCGTCTGTGCACCAGTGCATGAACAACAGATGTAGAAAAAAGATAGACATTGCCCCAGCCTTGTCGCAGTTCAATGAGTGAAACCGGAAAAGAAATAAAAGATAAGAGTACATGAATTTACACATACTTGTACATACTCCCCAACAAATGGTGAGACACAGTGATGAGGAAAACTTCTCTAACCTTTGCTAGGATAGGTGCAGGAGTGGCTGTGTGGTAAGTAGCTTCCTTACCAACCACATGGTTCTGGGTTCAGTCCCACTGCATGGCATCTTGGGCAAGTGTCTTCTACTATAGCCTCGGGCCAACCAACGTCTTGTGAGTGGATTTGGTAGATGGAAAATGAAAGAAGCCTATTATATATATATGTGTGTGTGTGTTCGTGCGTCTGTGTTTGTCCCCCCTCCCTACTTCACTTGACAACCAATGTTGGTGTGTTTACATCCCCGTAACCTAGCAGCAGAATAAGTACCAGGCTTACAACGAATAAGTCCTGGGGTTGATTTGTTCAACTAAAGGCGGTGCTCCAGTTTGGTCGCAATCAAATGATTGAATCATATAAAAGAACAGGAGACAAACATAAAATGATGATGATGATTATAAAGAAGATAATTGTGATGGTGGTGGTGAAAGCTTATGGTGGGGATGATGATGATGACTATAGTGATGATGACTATTATACAGGGATAATATTATAATCCCTTACAAAATCTTTTTTCCAAATTTTAAGCCCTCAAAATTAGGGGTTTCCTTATACACGAGGGTTTCCTATACACATTAAAATATGGTATGTATACACATATACATACATATATAAATAATATATACATGCACATATACATACAAAACATACGTACTCGCATAGAAAGAAACACACATATGAGGCATAAATGTGTGCATGTGTGTGTGTGTATGTATACATGCATGTGTTTGTGTGTATGTGTGTGTAATCAAGCATACACACATGCGTATAAAAATAGAATCAGACTATTTAGCTAAAAACAACAATAACTGACCTATCACTTACACGTTTAAATGCCATTATGGGAACTCGATGGAAACTGGAAAAACATGTTACACTCTTCAAGATGGGAGCAAACAAAAACTACTACTACTACTACTACCACTATTAATAATAATAATAATAATAATGATTTCAAATTTTGCCACAAGCGCAGCTTAGGAGAGGACATTAAGTCATTTATATTGACCCCAGTGCATACCTGGTACTTATTTCATCGACCCCGAAAGGATAAAAGGCAAGGTCAACTTCAGCGGAATTTGAACTTGAAGCATAGCAGCAGACAGAATACTTATTTCTTTATTGCCCACAAGGGGCTAAACACAGAGGGGACAAAGACAGACAAAGGGATTAAGTCGATTACATCGACCCCAGTGCGTAACTGGTACTTAATTTATCGACCCCGAAAGGATGAAAGGCAAAGTGGACCTCGGCGGAATTTGAACTCACAACGTAACGGCAGACAAAATACCGTTAAGCATTTCGCCCGGCGTGCTAACGGTTCTGCCAGCTCACCGCCTTGCTAAGCATTTCACCTGGCATGCTAACCACTCTGTCAGCTCACTGCCTTAATAATAATAATAATAATAATAATAATAATAATAATAATAATCCTTTTTACTGGAAGCACAAGGCCTAAAATTCGAGGGTTGAGGATTAGTTGATTACATTGACCCCTATGTGTAACTGGTGCTTATTTCATCGACCCCGAAAGGATGAAAGGCGAAGTTGACCGAGACAGAATTTGAACCTAGAATGTAGTGGTAGACGAAATACTGCTTAGCATTTCACTTGATGTACTAACCATTCTGCCAGCTCACCACCTTAATAATAATAAAAAGAATAATAATAATAATAATAATAATAATAATAATAATAATAATAATAATAATAATAATAATAATTAATAATAATGATGAGAATGTTATTCTAGGTAGTTGTTTGTTCCTTCTCGAGCCATGCCTGGCTCATAAGGGCCTATTTCCTGGTTTCATTAGCGTATAGGTTCCCCATCTGGATGGGATGTCGGTCGGTCGCAGGTGAGCTGCTAGATGCGGGAAAGAGTGAGAGAAGGTTGTGGTGAAAGTCAGCAAAAGTTCACCATTTCTTTCTACCGGAGCTGTGTGGAGCTTAGGTGTTTCACTCATAAACACACACATCACCCGGTCTGAGACTCGAACCCGCGATCCCTCGACCACGAGTCCACTGCTCTAACTACTAATCCATGTGCCTCTACTATTCTAGGTAGATGCAGCTGCAATTTCTCCTTTTTCATTGGTTCACTTTTATTACGTTTGTCTGGTACCCAGTCACCTCAGAAAGTCATGACATTGAATAAATATAGCTTAGTTATTTATGATCAATATTAGCCAATATTGATTATAGGTAATCAATTCATTCAATCAATACTTGTCTAAATTCAATTAATGTCTGCTGATCACATGATATATGGGTGGAATATTTATTCATTATAAATTAGTTACTACAAAATAGTCATTAACCTCATTCAAATAACCTATCCCATATAATGTTATACATTCGACTCCCTTTTTTCTACTTCCCCTTCAGATATGTCATTCATTAACAGCTATTCAACCTCTGGTTCTGTTTCATCATTTCCTATCATTCAGGTGTTTCTTTTTTTCTGTCACCATGGAAGAAAGGTTCAGAGGATCAACTTCAATTTGAACCAGAAAATTATAGGCTCATATTGGTATTACACGATTTTCGAAAGGCTACTATGACAGGAGATACAATTCCTTCTCAACGATTTGTATTTCTTAGTTTATTAATTTGACTTCTGTCTGTTTCTCCCCATGCTAACATGAGTCTCGACAGGGAGTTATTTGAAGTAGGATTTTGCGGCTGGATGTTCTTCCTGTCCCCAACCCTTATCTGTTTCTCAGTAAGGGATTTTACTCCAGAGGCCTTCAAACACATGCACACACATACACACACACAGTTTCTACTTACCAAATTCACTCATAAGGCTTTGGTTGGTCTGAGGCTATAGTAGAAGACACTGATCCCGGAACCATGTGGCTGGAGAGCAAGCTTCTTACCACACAGTCACACCTGTTAACCAATTGGCATATAAATAATAAAGAAGTGAGATAGAACCGGTGCATGTGCTTATTATTGGCATTGTGAACCTCCCAAGATACAACAATATTCAATGTATTCTTCCTTTGTAATGTAGTGGAATATGATTTAAGGGTGATTTAGTTTCTATTTCTAATAGAATTAGAGATCATGTAGAGATTCCATTATTGGTTCATAAAGCAGCTGTTAAAATTGGATAATGAAACAGAGCATGTTGATGACTGGTGTAAGTGACAAGCCCTTTAGCATTTAAGCCGACCATATCCAGCCCAAATATTCCACTGGTTTTATGTTCAAACTGGCCACTAGATCTGGTCTTTCACACCTACCCTACAATCACACCAACCCTACAATCACACCATCAAAATCTCAAAGCTTTGAGATAATGAGATTAATTCAAAACAATGTAAATAAATAAGCATTATATTTGACAGAGCAATCTGAGTGCTAAAGGTGTGGACAGAGTTTTACTAAATAATTAAGAACAACAAAAGCATCATTAATACCAAAAGGTAAATATTTATCTTCACTTAAAAGTGGATGTTGTGTTAAAACACAAAGCCATCATACAAGACATCACTCATAAAACACCTGTACTTTGCAATTTGGGTGTATTTAACAGAGCCCACTTCATTGAAAGCATTCAGGTCAAGTCTCTGGTTTGTGGATACTTTCCTCTCACTCTCTTGGGAATCCTGGAGGCCCTTTAAAAGGGCCGTCTGTGCTGCCTTTCTTCTTAACCCATTTGTGCTGAAATTTTTCTAGTGAATGAAATTGCCTGAAAATTCACAGATACCATTATTTTGAGCTAAATAACAACTGCAAAAAATTTCATTGAAATCTGCTAAGCATTTTGCCTGGCGTGCTAACGATTCTGCCAGCTCACCACCTTAACCTAATATAAATAATAATATTTGTAAATTCCATCCAAGTTGATATATATTCAAAGAATGTTAGGTGTCTACTGCATATTTCACAAAGTGACAATATAACACTTTAATAAAAAAAAAAAGAAAAGAAGCTCTTTCTCTGCTTATTTATCACTAACGTGTTGCATTTTATAAATTCTCTTTGCATTTTTCTGGCCTATACCAGTTGGAATATTGCTGGGTGTACAACCGAGCTACATATACGAATTCAGAGTTTTTTTTATAAGAGGGTGGAGCTATGAAGAATGAATGGAGGCAAAACAAGTTGTGATGCTTACTAAAATTGTGATAATATATAATTAATGGGCGACTGTGCTTAAGAAGCTCACATTTTAACTGTATGGCTTCAAGTTCGGTGGTTCAGTCCTGCAATGCGGCACCTTGAGCCCTCAGGCAACAAAAGTGAATTTTTGTTGATGAAAACTGAAAGAAGCCTCTTGTGTATATAATATATATACATATGGGTATCATCATCATCATCATCATCATCGTTTAACGTCCGCTTTCCATGCTAGCATGGGTTGGACGATTTGACTGAGGACTGGTGAACCAGATGGCTGCACCAGGCTTCAGTCTGAGGGTAAGGGGATTGCAAGTATGTATAGGGAGAAAGAGATGGGGGAGAAAGGAAGGGAAAGGGGCAGAAAGGAAAGGGGAGGTAGACTACAACTATAAAGTTTGCTTAGGATTGACAGATGGATGTAGGGAGTGATGGAAAAGGGGTGAGTATGACTAATGATGTATGAGTTGGGGAAGGTAGAGGGATAGCAGGGGAGAACAGCCAGGTAGTAATGATGATACAGTTGATAGAGTGGGGAGGACAAAAGAGAGACAAGGCATGCTTGAGTAGGCTCCATGAGTGGAGGTGTAAGAGACAGGCAGGCGCAGTGCAAGAGGAGTGATAATTCGGTGGTTGGCAGGGTGGAGTGATCAATGTAACATATGGGTGAAGGGGACAATATTAATGAATGAAGAATAGCTGGCAAGTGTAATGGTTCTCACAGGGATGGAGTAGCAAGAAAATAACAAAAATGAAATAACAAGAATTTGGGAGGCTTTACAAAGTATCGAAACTTTTCATAATCAAACAAGTATTTGGAACACAACTATAGTTTCCCACACTCGTTATTACAAATGGAATATTTTTAAATGGGTCGATTTATATCACAAAATCAGTGGCTGCTGAAGGAAAATTACTGTCACAAGGGTTAAACTCTCACAATACAACACTGTTCAACATATCCTGTTTCATAACCTACACTACATCACTGTTTTATTATAATAATGTTCTGTATAACATTATAATAGTCATCACAATTATTATTGTCCACCCCACCACGACCACAATATATCACTATATTATTATAATAGGCACTGGAGTGACTGTGTGGTACATAGCTTACTTACCAATCACATGGTTCCAGGTCCAATCCCACTATAGCCTCAGGCCGACCAAATATTTTAGGGAAGTGAAATTTTATAAAAAAAAATTTTTATATTTATTTTTGATGTTTTTGAGTAAAATTTGTTGAGAAGTGGGGGGATTTTGTCCTCATTGGGGATTTTGTCCCGATACCATATTTATAAATGCTCTGAGTTCAAATGCATCCAAGGTCAATCGTTTTACTTTTCTACTTTTTTTTCCCCATTTTTCCAGGAATAAGTAAAATAAACTCCAATGGAAATGTTATGATTATGTTTAATTAACTTTTGTTCCTTGTGTCAAAAATAGGGATTGCCAGAAGAAATCCTTATCATTGCTTCCACCACCAACACCACCACCACAACTATCATCATCACTACCACCACCACCACCACCATCATGATGATCATCATGATGATCATGATGATGATCATCATCATCGTCGTCATCATGACAATCATTATCCTCATTGTCATAGTCCACTTTCTCCTCCTCCTCATCGTCATCTTCATCATTGTCGTCATCGTCATGATAATCATTATTATTGTCGTTGTAGTCTGTTTCCTCTTCCTCCTCCTCCTCCTCATCATCATCATAATCATCACCACTACCATCAACCCCCACCGTCACTGTTATAACCATTATTTCTTTCATGGGATTTATATAATTGCTTGCCAAGCTGTTATCAGTGGTGTGGGACCACAGAAGGTAACTAAACGAGTTGCTACTTTCTGCTACCTGCGTAAGAGGTGCCATAGAAATTCACATTTTTTACTGGAAGAAATATTTGCTTTGTACATCATATACATCATACGTATACGTATCTTAGTGTTGAATATGCATGAAGTATAAAGGTATATAAAATATGATTTAAATTAAGTAAGGAATTACTGTGATATGCTTTTTAGTGTGATATTCCTTTTAAGGCATTTGGCAGTAATTTAGAGGTAATCTGAGGCAATGAGTCAGCAGAATTGTTACAACATTAGAAAACATACTTTGCTGTATTAGTTTTGAATTCAAATTCTGCCAAAGTTAACTTCTATCCCCCCAGGGTCGATAGAATAAGATGCTGATTTAGCAATTTTGTATTGGAGTTGACCTAATTGACTGACCCCCACCCCAGTCAAAATTGCTGGTTTTGTGCCTAAATTAGAAGCAATTAATTTCCAAGCACTTTGTAACTCATGTTTAAAATGAGAAGGTTCTTTGTAGCATGTGTGCAGTGGAAAGTCAATACTATTTTTATAAACTTCTATGAGAGATGGTTCTCCTGGGATGTTGCTATGATGTTTCCCATATTCATTTTTGCTTTCATTTCATACATAAGGTCCCTATGATGGCTACTCCATATCTTCCCTGCCACAGGAATTGTCCTCCTATCATACATTAACTGTGCTAACTTCATCTGTTATAGATCCACCTCTCTCAATACAACCTTCCCACCCCGATGTGTTGCAAGTTATATGGTTAGTGCTAATGCTACATAAGCAACACCCTGTACAGTCTATAAAGCAGTTGGTGTTAAGAAGAGCATCCAGCCACAGAAGCTATACCAAAGCAGTCAATGGAATTTAGTGCAGCCCTCTGGCTAAGCAATTAATATTAAACCATCCTATCCATGCCAACATGGAAAACATACGTTAAATGACGATAATAATAATGATGGTGATGATGATGATGTCCTAAATCTTTTAGTCTTTATCTCTAATTCTTTGCACTTGGTTAGCATATGTAAAATTCTTTCACTGATACGTTTTATCTTGTTGCAAAACACTAGTATCACTTAATATGCAGCTTTTTATATTCCATGTCCTTGCGGCTGACATTTGGTCTGTTTGCTTGAATTGTTACATCTGTGCTAACTGGAAAATCACAAAGTATTACATCATATATCCAAATATCTTTTGCCCATATTTTGGTGGTGAGCAAGACGAATCGTTAGCTTGTAGGACAAAAGTGTTTAACAGCCTTTCTTTTTTAACTCTTTACATTCGGAGTTCAAATTCTGTCTAAGTCACTTTTCCCTTTTATCCTTATTTCTTTATTGCCCACAAGTGGCTAAACATAGAGGGGACAAACAAGGACAGACAAAGGGATTAAGTCGTTTATATCGACCCCAGTACGTAACTGGTACTTAATTTATCGACCCCGAAAGGATGAAAGGCAAAGTCGACCTCGGCGGAATTTGAACTCAGAACGTAACGGCAGACGAAATACCGCTAAGCATTTCGCCCGGCTTGCTAACGTTTCTGCCAGCTCTCTTTTATCCTTTCATGGGGTTCCATAAAAATAATGTACCAGTCAAATACTGAGGCCTGTTCAGGCAACGTTGATCAGGTGAAGGGGGTGAGTTAACGTATGTACCATACATTTGACCACTATAAACCAATCATTTATGCAGGTTGGTCAGCAAAAGCTGAGTCCATCATCATCATCATTGTTATTATTACTATATGAACGTGGTGAGCTGGCAGAATCGTTAGCATACCAGGCAAAATGCCTAACGGCATTTCATGAGTCTTTGTGTTCTGAGTTCAAATTCTACTGAGGTTGATTTTTGCCTTTCATCTTTCCGGGGTCGATAAATTAAGTACCAGTGAACATCCTGTCTTGAATTCCTCTGTTATTGCCTGGAGGACTATGATAAATAGGAGGGGGATGAGGACTGAACCTTGGTGGACCCCCTACCTCTACCTGGAATTCTTCACTGTACTCGTTGTCAACCCTCACCTTACAGTGTCCCTGTACATGGCTCACACAGCTCTCACTAACCATTCATCTATCCCTAGTTTCCTCATTGACCACCAGATAAGGGATCGGGGGACCCTGTCAAAGGCTTTCTCCATGTCGACAAAAGCCAGGTACAGAGGTTTATCTTTGGCTAGGTATTTCTCCTGCAGCTGTCTTACCAGAAATATAGTATCAGTGGTGCTTTTCCCTGGCACGAACCCAAACTGCATCTCATCTAAGCAGACTCTCTCCCTAATTAGTTGGGCTATGACCCTCTCCGTGACCTTCATTACCTGATCCAACAACTATAGTTATTATTATTACTTTCGCACAGGGAGTATTTAAGCAAAACCCAGGCGGAAAGAAACAAAAATGTTTCTCGTTGAACAACATTAACTTTTTCTATCTTGTTTACATACATGCATGAAATAGTGACACAGAACGCCCATCAAAACAATCATATTAAAGGTGAACTTGTTTCCACGGATTGTAAATACCAAAGCAAGAAACAAACAAACATTCTGCTGCTAAGTCCATGCATTTTGGAAAGAGAAACTATTGACATTTCTATGCAGAATAATTATTGTTGAGAGCAGTTCTAGCAATATGTTTGGTAAAAACAACAGAAACATTATTCATCCATTCATGCACACATGCACATGCACACACACTCTCACACACGTGCACGTACACACACACAGCTTTGTCAAATGTAATAATGATAGGAATTTTGGAGCTGTAAAGTCAATAAACTAGTTTTGAATATGGACATTTAAACGAAAGGCTGCATGACAGCATTATGTTACAGAAACAAGTACTTTTCTACCCGAAGCCAATGTGGGGTGAGAGGAAAGGAAAATAATTCATCTCTGTATTGCCCACAGCTACAAAAGCTTTTCTAGCATTCTCTAGAATAATCAGAAGCAACTCTAACTGATGTGTGAAGAGATATCTCCTACACTGAGCAAAGCAGAGCATATATCACACTATGTTAAGTTTTTAAAACTGTGAATGGCGTAAATTAACAAACTCAGTGCGTCCACATTTGCCCATAGACTATTCCCATAGGCTTTGGGTTCCAGAAACTATAAAGCTCACTGGAAATGACATTGGTAACGATACTGACTCACAACTTTTGATCACTTCAGTAGCACATTATGGACAAGTAGACAGCACCGGTATGGCAGTATGTGGTATGTCTTTATGGGCATATATATCTTCTTCATCCCATGAGACAGCTACTTGGATTCCATAGCTGTGAATACATAGTAGTTACTGTATGAAAGGTCTGGTTTTATGATTAGTCATTCAGGACAGAAAGTCCAGACAGATAATGGATGTGAAAATAGAGACCATTTTAAGGTTTCCTGGCTTATAACTTGAAAACCTAAAAGGAAAAGAGAAAAACAGCAACAAGTTACAATGGAGGCTGCTGCTCCTTGAGCACCACCAGGTGCAGCTCTTGAAAAGTTTGAAGAGATCGCCTAATCTTCATTTTAAGGAGATGAAGCCCATCCCCGGCCATAACCAATAGTGCCACCACACTGTCTTTTGACAATAAAAGTGTATGGATAGCGAATAGACAGAGCAGATGGCTGAGAAATGTGGGAAAAGTGATAAAAATACGACTTAAGAAAGACTACGTGCTAAAAAGGCAAATAAAATGTGTGTGAAGGAGTTTATTTCTTCCACTCCAGTCGATTAATTTTCACATCTCCTTGTGCAACAAAGAACTGATGGGAAATACAAAGAGTCTATTCTACCATCATGGGACAAATTTAGAGCAGAATGCCAGGGAGATGAAATCTGATTATATGGAAGCTGTGAATGATAAGATATAGTTAAAAACCTTTTAATCAAGTTATGAACGTAAACCATCGTTGGGAAGAGGACCTTTATTAGCCATCCTGACTCTGAAGTCTTCACAGGAATATTGTGCACTATGGGTCTAGAAAAAAAGATCGCCAAGACACAGAGAGTAAGAGAAGCAGAAACAGATATTATTATTATTATTATTATTATTATTATTATTATTATTATTATTATTAACCCCCCCCCCCCAACATCGCTTGACAACCGATGCTGGTGTGTTTACGTCCCCTTAACTTAGCGGTTCGGCAAAAGAGACCGATAGAATAAGTACTAGGCTTACAAAGAATAAGTCGTGGGGTCGATTTGCTCGACGAAAGGCGGTGCTCTAGCATGGCCGCAGTCAAATGATTGAAACAAGTAAAAGAGTATGCAGTGACTCAAACCACAAAAATCCTTCAACTGGAACTTATTTTATCAACCCCTCCAAAAAACGAAAGGCAAATCCTACTTCGGTCGAATTTGAACTCAGAACGTAACAACAGACCAAATGCTGTAAAGCATTTTGCCTGGCCTGCTTACGATTCTGCCAGCTCTCAGCCTTGTCGTAGACGCAGACTTACAAAATTGTACAGGGGTGGGGGAGAAATAGCTTTAAATATAAAACTATAAAGCTATATAGAAGCGAATAAGAAAATGCAGAAGTTTATAAGACTACATAGAAGACATTGCGAATTGGAAGTGTTGACTGTCGCCAATCTAATAAATCATAAGTTTTAGCACTCGTAAACTTCTGATTCTTTCAAGAAATTCAAACAATAACCCAGTTGTTCCATGTTCCATGTTCTGCAAGTGTCTGACATATAAAAGAACGGGGTTAATCATAACCTGAATTCTCTTCAAAATCCTCGGTTATATCTGTTTCTGGTATTTTCAAATGAAACTTGACACCGAACTAAAAAGAAATACAGTTGAATATTTTTTTTTTAATAGAAAAAACAAACTGGGTGGTGGCGGTGGGAGTAAGAAGTATGATT
>NC_068985.1:95977872-95979346 GCF_001194135.2 Octopus bimaculoides | reverse complement strand
ATATATATATATATATATATACATACACACACAGGATCGTGCATAAGTAGGTAAAGAGTTATGAAGAAGAAAATACGTACAACACTCATTTATTTTTCTCAAAAGAAATTTTAAAGGCTACGATAAGTTATGATAAATATATTATTATGATCAATGACATTGAAAATATCAAAAATGAGGCTAACTAATTTGATGTGCCAATAATTTTAATCAGGTATTAAGTATTATAAAATTGATGTGATACTTACTGTCTACGTACTTTTGCTCCCCCACCCCATTTGTATATTCTTGTGTTCTTTTACTTGTTTCAGTCGTTTGACTGTGGCCATGCTGGAGCACCGCTTTTAGTCGAACAAATCAACCCCGGGACTTATTCTTTGTAAGCCTAGTACTTATTCTATTGGTCACTTTTGCCAAACGGCTAAGCTATGGGGATGTAAACACGCCAACGTTGGTTGTCAAGCAATCGTGTGGGGGACAAACACAGACACACAAACATACATACACACACACACACACACACACACACACATGACGGGATTCTTTCAGTTTTCATCTGTCAAATCCACTCACAAGACTTTGGTCAGCCCGAGGATCTAGTAGAAGACACTTACCCAAGGTGCAACATAGTGGGACTGAACCCGGAACCGTGTGGTTGGGAAGCAAGCTTCTTACCATACAGTCACGTCTGTGCATATATATAGATATCTATAGTATCTTGAGCAGTCAACAATTTAGATTCATTGTTGAGAACATTATCATAGACATTCAGAATCTAATAGTCTTCTGAGACTTTTTTTTATTTCTATATTAACCATGCAAAAAGCTATTTTCGTTCGCTTGGTGCATTCCTCGACACCATACAGATATGTCTCCCCATTCCAGTGTCTCCTACAAGCAACGATTATGCATGAGCTGTTACTTTGCTATCTCATTTCATTCTGTCTCTACTATCTCGGCATTAACCTTAGGTCTAGCCTCGACAGAATAATTTCTGCAGGCTTAATTGCACCTAACCTCATATGACGTTTCTCTTTGCCGATGCCTGTTTATTTATCTATTTGCATACATTTTATTTGACAACACGTTATTCCATTGACACAGAAACATGAACATATCAATGTAAATTACCCATGATATATTTGCAATATAAACGATCTAATTGACATATTGGTATACATTTTCAAAATACATTTATACAAGCTTTGCTTCGAGTGTTCTAAATAATGATATGGAATGTTTCGTATTTGAATGTTACCCTAATTTAACCTGCACTGTATAATTGTTATTGCATTATGTGACCAATAAAGGCGGCGAGCTGGCAGAAACGTTAACACGCCGGGCGAAATGCTTAGCGGTATTTCATTTGTCTTTACATTCTGAGTTCAAATTCTGCCGAGATCGACTTTACCTTTTATCCTTACATGGTTGATAAATTAAGTACCAGTTGCATACTGCGATTGATGTAATCGAC
>NC_068985.1:95976406-95977862 GCF_001194135.2 Octopus bimaculoides | reverse complement strand
GATGTAATCGACTGCCCCCCCCCTCCCCAAAAAATTTCGGGCCTTGTGCCTGAGTAGAAAAGATTATTTTACCAACAAGACCGTTGAGCTGACAGGAATTGTTACCAAGCCGGACAAAATGCTTTGCGGCATTTTTACTGACTTTACATTCTTAGTTGAAATATTGCCAAAGTCGACTTTGCCTTTCATCCTTTCAGGGTTGATAAAATAAGTACCAGTGAAACACTAGAGTTGATGTAATCGACTAGTCTCCTTTTCCCCACCAAAAATTTCAGGCCTTGTGCCAAAATTTGAAACCATTATTATTATTGTTATTGTTGCTGTTATTTCATATATGCACAACACATATATTCAGTCTCATACCTCATATCCAGAAAATTTCAGTTTCAAGGTTGTTCTATTTTGATAATTTTTTTTTCCACTTCTCTTCAGGCAATATTTTCATCAGAAGAGATTGCAATGTCTATCACTATGGATGCTTTTGTTTTCCTATCCTTTTTTTAAAATCATATCTAGACGATTTGTCTCGATCTCATCGTCATTTTAGAAAGACATATCCCAGATTATTGTGGCAAGTTCGTTGTCATTTACCAAGGAAATAAAGTTTATATACAACCAACTGTTGTTATGTAACTATAAACGTACCTTTTATTTTCCCTAAGTTTTTCTCTTTGACTGGTTCGTCATTGGACTGTGGCCATGCTGGTGCATCACTTTGAAGGGTTTTAGTTGATCACATCAGCCTGTATGCTGAATTTATAGATCTGTTTTTGTCGAAATACTGATTCTCAGGATATAAAACAATACAACATAATCAAAGCTAATTTTTATTTAGAACAATATCAACATAAATACGAACATAGTACAAACATATCCTGATATACACATGTATGTTTGTTTGTTTTGTTAGTGTGTGTGTGTACACTCATTCACATTAGTGATAATGACCAATAGAAGTAATTGAGTATAGTTATTCTTATACTGTAGCCATCAACCATTGTCAAGAGTTTCAACGCTTATTCGCACATCTTCAGATGACTTTCATTTCGTGTTACGAATACATAAAGTTACTTCATAACTTCAATAGAGAACACTGAAAGTATAAAACAAGGGGAATAACTCACATGCACTACCTTGTTATTCTTGCCTCCATCCCATCTCCACTTTTCTCTCCTGTCGCGATATGCTTCATTCAATCATCTATATATAAAACTTTTTGTATCTCTGTCTGTTCCCAATGCATTCTCAAACGGCTCAACCAAATCGAATCAAATTTTACATGGTAATACTGAGACCCCAGGAGTGTCAACATGTAATTTTTTTGGATTAAAGCAATGCAACATTGGCACTGTTTCCGTATTACATCTCAAAACACGAAGAATGAAAATAAAACAATAAAAGAATATGCCGTTTTAATCCCGAGCAACGCCGGGTATCTCTGCTAGTTTTCTGTAAA
>NC_068985.1:95974685-95975788 GCF_001194135.2 Octopus bimaculoides | reverse complement strand
GTGCGTGTGTGTGTATGTGTGTGTGTTTCTAAAAACATTCGACGAATCATTCCATTTGTTATATAACTTAAGTATTCCCCACAGAATTAATATGCTGATTCTACATGTCAGTAACACGAGACCCAGTTAAGTAATGCAAAGTGCGTGTGTGTGTATGTGTGTGTGTTTTCTTTCACCATCTTGTATTTGTATCTTTCATCAAAGACTTGTTATGGCTAATGGCTAATGGCATGTGGCTGATGGCTCGTGAACGAACCCAGGTACTAAAAGCCAGGGCAAGCGATTTTAAAAGACATCAATATGATTGAAATAGGGTTTCTACAGCTGGATGCCCGGCCATGCTAAAGCACCACCTTTAGTCGAACAAATCGACTCCAGGACTTATTCTTTGTAAGTTTAGTATTTATTCGGTCGGTCACTTTGGCTGAACTGCTAAGTTACGGGGACAAACACATACACACACATATACATACGACGAGCTTCTTTGAGTTTCCGTCTACCAAATCCACTCACAAGGCTTTGGTCGGCCCAAGGCCATAGTAGAAGACACTTGACCAAAGTGACACGCATTGGAACTAAACCCGGAACCATGTGGTTGGGAAGCAAACTTCTTACCATGCAGCCACTCCTGCGCCTATGTACATAAACATACATATATTTCTTTTTTCATTTGTGGTATTCAAGCTGGTCACTGACATAGGAGCACGCCTCTTTTGTTTAAATCAAGACAACTCTTTGGGTTTGCGGTTATCTGAATTGGTTAATGTATGCATATGTGTGTGTGTGTGTGTATGTGCTTTTTGTGTGTTTGCGGGTGGTTATGGATAAACGTGCCATTGTGGGCGTGCGTGTCACAGAAGAACACAAGTTTATATGTTTCATTATTGTTTCGTTTATGTATGCACTTGCATATTTATTCCTGAGAAACGAGACGTGCAACATAAAGAATATACTCCTTCATCAGTTGTCCCTGTTCCATCTACTCCGCATTTCGAAGGCAAGGACAATACGCGACTTTGTTGGAACAGTCCTTCCCGCAAAGCAAATTAAATAAAATTTGGAATTTTTTGCGGAGGGTGAAAGTGGTAACAAGAACAGGACGG
>NC_068985.1:95971648-95974432 GCF_001194135.2 Octopus bimaculoides | reverse complement strand
TGTGTGTGTGTGTTTGTGTGTGTGTGTGTGTGTGTGTGAGTGCGCGCGCGCGCGTCCGTACGTGTAAAGCAACTGCATTCTTTATCCTCAAAGAATAGGTTTAACCTTAATTTGTCGTCGTTGCTGTTGCTGCTGATGATTTTATTGTTAACCTCTCCATGTTTGTCCTCCCTGAGCAGGCCTATAACGAAAGGAAATCTCTCCGTGATCATTTAGCCAGGATTAAAATAATTCAATATGTCTTCCCTTTGGGTGTTATTTCAAGAATCTCGAACCTCCGTGTTACGCAAGAACTGATAGAAGATCGCCCGGTGAACAAAATTACTCCCTCATTCAATTTGAAACCATTCATATACAATGCTTTCTAAAACCCATGTGAAAAAGAAGCGGTTTAAGTTGACGGAGCAAAACAGTAATTTAATATTAGTTGCTCCCAATATTCCAATAGACTAAATAAAGCATCATAATTCTCTGGTTAATTAATGCCTAATAACTTTTTAATTAATCTTGCTTAATGGGATTTCAAGCTTACCTATGAATACATAAAATTAAAGGATCGTTATTTTTTCCCAATACATACACACGCTCTCCACCATCACAAGCATAGCTAATAAAACCATTCCTCGTCTTTCTTGTAAAGGAGTAGCAGATCCCATCCCTTTTACTCTTGAGAAATCCTTGAGAAACATAAAAATATTATATATTTATGTGTAATAAATATTATATATCTTATATATGTACGTGTTTTCATTTTTAATCGGCAGAAAGTTACAAAACCGAACCAGGGGCCTGGAATTGCATGCATTGCACTATTAAACTGACTACAAATCTGTGAGCTCGTTTCTTACATAGTATTACAATTCTTTTGGGAGTGTTTGATTAAACATTAATATTGGAGTATCGTGTGAAAATTTTGTATACTAAAGTAATTTGCTCGTTAAAGAGAGTGTAGTCTTGGGAGAAGATAAAACGTAGTAAAAACATACATACACATTAACACATATTTCAATACACTAACACAAATATATTAAGTCATATATGCATGCTATATACTCACATACATTTATATATGTATATGCATACACACAAGTATTATATAATGTGATGTCCAGGTTTACATAAACATCAATCTGCACATACGAACACGGTCATATATTAAAATATACAGACATAAGTTTAATGTCAACAGAAATACAATTCCATATTTCATCACGAACAAACACGCGAATATATAATTCATCAAATATATACGGATTTACATTTCTCTCTACCCACCTCTCTCTCTCTGTGTATATATATATATATGTGTGTGTGTATGTGTGTGTGTGTGTTTGTGTGTGTGTCTATATATATATATATATTACACACATAGAAACAATACAAGAAACATACTCACATATGTATGTATGCATGTTTGTATGTATGTGTATACACGCTCATACGTACGTACATACATACATACATACATACATACGGACGTTAAAGGAAAAGTGAAAGAAAGATTAGATAAAGGCAACTCACACAAGTGTACATACATACATATACCTGTATATACATCAATACATTCAAATATACATATATACACACACACAACACGTTCGCACACATGTACATACATATCTATCTATCTATCTATTTATCTATCTATCTATCTATCTATCTATCTATCTATCTATCTATCTATCTATCTATCTATCTATCTATCTATACAGAATAATTCAAATCTCTTTCACGGATATATAATTATGAACAGAAGTCATCGTACTGTGTTGGGTACATCGTGGTATGTTGATTCTTGTTTAATTTTATATATCTTGACCATACGTGTACTGATGAACAAAAGATGCAGCTTACTTCACAGTTTTTCTGTATTGATTGAGAAACCAGTGGTTTACCGTTAAGTTAAATGTTTTTAAGAGATTAATTTTGAAAGCTGCATTCCCTCGCTTTCGGTAAATATGTTGCTTATTTTTTTGTAGTTTTTGACTTATTTAGTCCCTCGAAGCGTGAGGCATTACTACACAGTTAATGCCCTTTATATAAATTATCTATATATATATATATATATATATACACACGTATACATACACGCACGCACATATACATGTATATATATAATATACATACAAATGCACATACATGTCTATACACTCTGAACTCGCTCATAATTTACACGCTCACACACTCTCTCACACACACTCACACACACACACACATTCAAACACCCATGCACGCACACGTTCAAACACACACGCTTAAGAGATTGATTGTCGTCTGCTTTTTCATTTAATCACGTGACGCCTTCTATTTTTCCACCATTTTTCCTGTTACTTTATTTTAATTCTTTCTCTAACTCTGGTCGTTTAACACCTTTCTACTTAGAAACTGTCTCGTCATATACTTTAAATGATTCGATCAGATAAACAAAAGTTATATTACTTATATATTTGTATACGTTTTAGCTCATATATGTGAGTGTGAAATTCCATCAGTTAAAATCAAAACGGGCCAGGATTCATTTTTAAGTTTTTATTCAATTTTTCCCATTTGCATATAAGCTACAAAATTTAAGTGAAAATATATTTCTTCAAAAGTTTGCAACATAAATTTGCAGATCCACATGGTTCCGGGTTCAGTCCCACTGCGTGGCACCTTGGGCAAGTGTCTTCTACTTTAGCCTCAGGCCGACCAAAGCCTTCTGAGTGGATTTGGTAGACGGAAACTGAAAGAAGCCCGTCATATATATGTATATATATGTATGTGTGTGTATATGTTTGTGTGTCT
>NC_068985.1:95968274-95971400 GCF_001194135.2 Octopus bimaculoides | reverse complement strand
GAAACAAGTAAAAGAGTAAAGAGTAAGAGATCCATTTTAGTTTTTTAAAAAATGTCTGCTATTCCAACTATTGTCAAATCTCGCACTACAGCTCACTGTTATCATAATTCTTTCACTTTCTTTACTCTGCATTTAACGTCTCCAACTGCCACTCACTTGCTCTTTCTCTCCATTTGTCGATTCAGTCTTCTTCTACGAGCATGACTGCAAACGAATATATATTCAGTAGTACCTCGGTTTTCGAACAATTCTGATCACAGATAAATCATGCTTTATATATATATCTATATATACCGTAAATCCTCGAGTATAATCCACACTTTTTTCCCAAAATTTATATATATATACCGTAAATCCTCGAGTATAATCTGCACTTTTCCCAAAAAATTTATATATAAATCCTCGAGTATAATCCGCACTTTTTCCCCAAAATTTAATGGTCAAAATCCCTAGTGCGTACTATATACGAGGTTAAAAATGAAAAATATTTTCTAAGCAAAGTTTTCTAAGTGATAAATATGTAAAGGCAATTTACTTAATATTTATTTTTCCCAAATACAGGACACACTCTCTACAGTAAATATCCAATAAAATAAACAAACCCCACGATATGTATTTTCCAGGTTTGACACCCAACAGAAGAACACAACTCACATTACTTGCACAAGGCATAGTACAAACACTAATGCAACAAAAGAGTCAAGTCAACCCCCATAACAAAATAGACTGATGCAATACAATATAAGGAAGAGTCTGTTCTCCCCAACAACAACAACAAAAATGAGCATACAATGCTGCACACGCCCCAGCTATACGGAGCTGTAGCAGGTGCTGCAGTAGAAATTTGCCTGAAACTATCAAACGTCGAATAATAATAATAATAATAATAATAATAATAATAATAATAATAATAATAATAATAATAATAATAGTAATAATAATAATCTAAAATGGAATAGATGTGGTGATAATTTTAGCACGCATAGCAAAACAAAAGTATCCTTGCTACTCTTGGCCTCCGAAGGATGCCCAGTATTAAGGCAGCTGAAATAAAGTTATAATAGAAAGAAAGCATAAATAATAATAATAATCCTTTCTACTGGAAGCACAAGGCCTCTGGTACTAATTTTATCGACCCCAAAAGGATGAAAGGCAAAGTCAATTTGAACTCAGAACATAATGGCAGACGAAATACCACTAACCTTTTTATCCTGATGTGCTAACAATTCTACCAGCTCTCCACCTTAATAATAATCAGAATAATAATTGAATTAATCATTTGTTTTAATTATAGTCACAAGGGTGATACTGAGACGATAAAAACTTTTCAAGTGGTAAACAAACACACGTTCTGTTGACAATTATCCAGGCAAATATTTTTCTGTCTCTCTCTGTTTGAATTAATCATCATTCTATTTATCTGTTCATTACCAAGATTTTCCTCTCATTATAGCCAAGTCATTAGGATTCGTTTACAACTTTTACACATACAGTTTGATTAATTGTTCCTATTGACGTCTTCATTTCTGACATTGACCCAAATCATCTCAAAGGAACCGACATTAATTGCTAAGATTTCGTTCATTAATAAATTAATAACCGATGATATACTTCATATAAACGATGTTGAATTGTAATATTAACTCGGAGTCACATACATATAAGAATATAATGGTTGGATGTTTTGCAAACGACTTGCACGTTTGCAAAACTGGTGCAAGTGCTACCAGTCGAAAGCTCCGTATACCGGAAGCCAGCAAATGTATGGGGTCGTCAGGAGAGAATGTGTGCCGTTTCGGGGCCTACCTCAAATCAGTTAAAATTGACTCTGCACTTTTACATCAAGGTGAGAGTAGCCGTGTTCCATAAACATTTACTTGTTTCAGTCATTAGACTGCGGCCATGCTGAGGCACCGCTTTGAAGAATTTTTGGTTGAACAAATTAAGCCCAGTACTTATATATATATATTTTTACTTGGTACTTATTCTATTGGTCCCTTTTGCTGAACTGCTGAGTTAAAGTAAATGTAAACAAACCAACTACCAGTTGTCAAGCAGTGGTGAGGCAAACACACACACACACACACACACACATGACGGGCTTCTTTCAGTTTCCATTTACAAATCCATTTACAAGGCTTCGATCGGTCCGAGGCTATAGTAGATGTCACCTGCCCAAGATATCACACAGTGAAACTGAACCCGGAACCATGTAGTTGGGAAGCAAACATATTACCACACAACCATACTCGCGCATGTATATGTAACTCTTGGTAAATTAGAGCTTGCCTACATAATATGTATGTGAAGAATGGAACCTGCGAACACTGAGGAAGAAACCTTTATGATTCAACTTAGAGGAAGCAGCAACACCTTGTGGAGTACATAGAGCAAGACGAGGCAAGCAGGACATCTTGGTCAACCACCGAATCCATCTCCATCACCTATCATCTTGACCTGGTCTTGCCACTCAATTGAAATTGGTCACAGACGAGAGAGTGAGGTTGATGGTGTGCAAATCTTCACCGCGCAAGTAATTAGTCATCATTTACCCAGGATGACTGGATGGTCTTCATCGTTCCGACAGATGAACATACGGCTATGTACTGGTTTGGAAAATATTTTTTTGAGAAAATCTAAAAATTGCTCATGTATCCAAGTTTCCTTCCTCCACATAATTGATGTTCATCAAAGACAAATGCCGCCGATTCAGGCTGACAAAGCTTGGCATCAGCCAACATGTATTTCAAATGAACAATTCTGAATTCTAATGTGAGCATGAAACCACACACATTTAAAGATAATGCCGTGGCCTTTGCCAATACATACAATAACGGAATAGTGAATTAAATATATATATTAGATTTATGTCAATCTTCCTTCATTGGACACTAAACTCAGCTGGCACCAATGTCAACCTTCCTTCATTGGACACTGAACTCAGCTTGCAAAGACCTGTTGGGGCAAGTGAGATCGAAACTGAAGCAAATTGTTCTGTTTATTTTCTCTTATTCCTTTCTTTTGAAGAGCGTAGGCTCGAAACAAAAGACTTTTTCCTTTTTCCCAAGTGTCAAACTAATACACTTGCTTGTTGTTCATACATCCATCTTCGTCTTTTGTTTTTCA
>NC_068985.1:95967185-95967956 GCF_001194135.2 Octopus bimaculoides | reverse complement strand
AGTATCTTTCTAAATATATTCTGATATTAAGCTTAAAACAAATTATCTCTGACATATTTTTGATTAACAAAATTAATTACTTTTTTATTACGTATGAACGATAGAATATTTCATCATATGTGTCTCTTTTTTGACATTACTGACACTACAAAATGGTGGTGGTGGTGGTGGTGGTTGTAATGGCGATAATAGTAGTGAAAGTGTTGTTGTTGTTGTTGTTGTTGTTGTTGTTGTTGGTGGTGGTGGTGGTGGATCTCTTGAACTAACGTACAAGTCGCGTAGCATTTTACGTACATCTGCTCCCTCGACGCAGTTTTCAGACAAAATCAACAGCATACAGTGTGCGACAAAGGACAGGGCCGTATTTTAACTACGAATGCAATCCCTCT
The DNA here is from genome assembly GCF_001194135.2 of Octopus bimaculoides. Taxonomy (NCBI): domain Eukaryota; kingdom Metazoa; phylum Mollusca; class Cephalopoda; order Octopoda; family Octopodidae; genus Octopus; species Octopus bimaculoides. The sequence continues at coordinate 95,967,567 of NC_068985.1, read as the reverse complement.
CATGGGCTTCTATACAATATCCACTTACTCAATTTCACTCACAATTCATAGGTCGATCTGAGACTATTAAAAATAACATTTACTGAAGATACCACAATGAGAAAACGAACCCGAGATATCTCTATTTCAAAGTGAATTACTTAACCATTCGGCCATTATCTTTTGCCTTTTACTTGTTTCAGTCATTAGACTGCAATCACGCCTTAGAGAATTTTAGTTGAACGAATCGACCCAATACATTTTTTATGCCTGGTACTTATTCTATTGCTTTCTTCCGTCAAACCACTAAGTTATGGGGACATAAACATACCAACACCGATTGTCAAGCAATGGTGCAGAGACAAACACAGACACAAAGACACACGCATGTATATATATATAT
>NC_068985.1:95962218-95967085 GCF_001194135.2 Octopus bimaculoides | reverse complement strand
ACATATATATATATATATATTTATCTCTCTCTCTCTCTCACTTTCTTTGTCTTTCTGTTTTTCTCTCTTTCTTTCTCTCTCCCTGTCACCTCTTCCTTACAACTATCTTCTCTGCTCTCTCACTCTATCTCTCTCTTTCTCTTTTCTCTCTTTTCACAGAGTTGTTCCTTTACTCAACGGACCGGTCGAATGACGCACATATTGGCATTGATTAACTCGGACACACAGACAGACTGATTGACAGACAGATCGACAAACAGACTGACGTTAGGTGACTTAAAGGTAAATGATCGTTAACGTATTTCATATGGAGGCCATTAAAAAGGTCCAATCAGAAAGAAATATTCGTTCGTTGAGACAAAAAAAAAAGAGTTCAGAACACTATAGATATAGATTATTTTTAGTTTTGATTTGCTTCACTGGATATTTGTGAGTGTATTTACTTGTTTGTGTGTTTATCCTTAAAGAAAAAACCGTTCCAGTCATTCGACTGCTGCCATGCTGGAGCACCGCCTTGAAGGATTTTTTTTTTTTTTTGTCGAGTGAATCGACTCCAGTACTTTATTTTTGTGTTCAAGCCGGACACTTATTCTATCGGTCCCTTTCGTCGAACCGCTACGTCATGGGGATGTACAAACACCGACACTGGTTGTCAAGCAGACACAAAGACAAACACATGCACACGCACACTCACACAGAGAAAATATATAAAGATATTATCAATAATAAAAGTGGCTAGCAAGCATTAAATAACCAAAAACGTAAAATTATTAATTTACAGGATAGTACACAGCATTGCAAGAAATAAGAGGCCAAATGGCTCAAGACCCACAGTAAATCACTTATACACACTGGTGAATTCGAGGAAACGAGTATATAAAAAGCCAACTAACCACTAGCAAGTAAAATCGCAAATGAGTTTGCAGACGTACTCATATAACTGCAATAAAGAATAGAACTACTTCTTTGTTATTTGGCATTGACATTCTTTCTTCAGTGGCCCCTTTTCCCCCACCTCCCTTCATCCGACACCCATACTGACAACATCCCAACATTTTTGAAAATGTCACTTTCATATTTCCCTACCATGCCACCCACCGCCGCCGTCTTTCAATTACAAACCAACAACGAAGCTTTTATTCGGTTGGTCGACCTCTTAGGAACAGCAGCTAAATTTTTCCTCAACTGGTGCTAGCGTTTTATGAAATGACACATTGAATAGAAAGAAAATGGGATGGGCACAATTGGAATGCCTTTTATCAGAAGAATTCTCATCAGAGTTGACACAGAACTCACAACCACAACACCCACCCAATACCCCGATGTCTCCACATTACGTACATACTGCTACCATCAACGATACCATCGCACAATTCATTGCACAATATACTGCTATCACAAGAAATCCCATTTGCCGCTCGACCAATCAGTATCATAAGATCAAACAGTGTAAGCTAATAAGGCTATTCATACTGACGGTTGCCACTGTCTCAATAACATTTGCCATTTACTTCTGTCGGCGTTGCCTGCTAATCTGACCTTATTTCCATCGGAATATTAATACACACACGCACGCGTGTATGTATGCATATATATGTATTTGTATATATTCGCATACTAGTGCTGGTCGTTTTTGTTTGTAATTTTAGCGAACAAATTCAGCGGATAATACAATTGATAAATTTGATGACGATTCGTTTACAATAAACACCAGATACTTCCTTTCAAGTCTTGTATTGATTTTCATGTATATCGATTTCCACGCTCTCACCGAAAAGTTTTTATTCATAACTTGTAGCTGCCATGTTGTGAATTTGACATTTTTCACTGTAATGGCGAGACAGTGTATCTAAAACACAGCTCAGCTACTAGACTATCAAATATATCAAAGCAGCTTAGTTCGTTTCGACACTTCAGAATAACTAGTGTAGATGTCTGAAGTAGTCATTGCTTGAGACCGAGTTCCATATCCAAAATTAATGACCGACTTAAATATGAAGACTAGCATACAGGAAGATGAGACAAAGTTTTGTAGAAATACCTTTTATTCTATGGCAGTGATTCTCAAGCTTTTATAGCTCAGCATTCCCTTTAACGAATGGCGTAATATAAAGCACTCCCCTCATGTGTTTACTTCAAAAAGATCTTTTTTTTTTTTTGTCAGTCGTTTAGTATCCTTACTTTCTTGTGCTATCCCCACCCGGTATGTACCCTCTTTTTGATGTTTATGTGGATTAGCACCTCCATGTTCAATTTTTTATGGAAATTATTCAAGAAGACGAGGGCTTATAGGAGGAGGAGACCCCTTCGGTCATGAATAACCATGGGATTGCACCTAGAAAGTTACCCTCCGAGGCACAAGTCCGGGCAAGGTTGTTTTTGGAAGACCAGCAGTCGCCCATGCATACCAGCCTCCCCTCTCCACATCGCTGATGTTATCCAAAGGAAAGGTAAAGGGGCTGATACAGCTTGGCACCAGAGATGTTACAACTAATTTCTACAGCTGACTGAACTGGAGCAACGCGAAATAAAGTGTCTTGCTCAAGAACACAACACGCAGCCCGGTCTGGAATTCGAACTCACAACCTCACGATCGTAAGCTCGACACTCTAATCACTGAGTCATGCGCCTTCACACGAGGGCTTATATGAATGAAATTATACTGAGCCTCAATGCATCATCAGTCATGCTTTCTGTTAACTGATACCATAATATTAAAAATTGGTTCTGTAGTTAAAAGCTCGTGGTTTCGGGTTCAATCTCGCTGCACAGCGTCTTGGGCAAATGTCTTTTATTATAGTCCCGAGTTATGCATACAGAGAGATACAACTATGTGAGAGCTGATGGTGGACAGGTGTGTAATGTAATGCTATATATGATGTAATACCTCTACATTGGTGCTATAGATTGCCTGTAGCCAACAATCTATGCAAAGAATAGCAGAGTTAGTTACTTGGCTTATGATTGCATTCTTTTACAAATTTTTTTCGTGTGCTTAAACAAAGAAAATCTCTGCATTTTTGTTTCGATTCCTATAGTGAAGGATTTGTGACAAGATGTTCCAATCAATTATCGACCAGATGTTAAGCTGCTTCTCTTCATTCGTTGAAACATGGCGATGTTACTAAAACAATGCTCCTTCTGGTAGGAATGTTTTCAATTCCACTATCCTTCAGTTTCCAAACTTACTGCGAGAGGATGGTAGAATTATTCTTTCTCTGTATCTAAAGGAGTGAGTGTGTGTTGTAAGACCGATTTTAAATTTATTTCCTGCGTGCGCTAAATATTTCTTCGGTACCATCTGAATTTCTTTTTTTTCTTCTTTTTTTTCTGTACACAATCGCCTTTGCTATAAATTTTGTTATTAAATGATCGGGTAATTGTTCGGTTTAGTTATATAGAAAAAGTAAATAAAAATTAAGGGGGAGATAAATAGTAAAAGAAACAAAGGGACATTGGGTATTCGGTGACAGAGAGAGAGAGAGAGTCTCAAGAAAGTGTTTTTTGGTCGAAGTACCTGAGCGCACAGAAGAAACTTTAACTGAGTTGATACAAAGGTGGATTTTGCCTGGGCCTCACATAGTCAGTAATGGATGGCAAGCATATGATAACATCGGTATCCTCAATGGTGGTTTGTTTTCAGTGAACGGAAGTAGAGGTAGAGATGTAAATGTATCTTTAAATCTGAAGATTTCTAAAGCAGTAATATAATAAGGGATCACCATAACGAAGATTTCTGTATTTGATGAGAGATCGGAGATTGTTCTACAGATGTTCCCAATTCGGTTGCTGAAGACTATGAGTAAATGACAAGAATGAATATTAATAGATGTAAGTTTCTCATTGAATTACAACACGGTTTACGCTTATCTCCATTTAAGAATAATTTTCTTTGGCAGACTCTTGATCGAAGACCAGACACCTTCTAATATGCATAACTATTTATATATCATTGTCGTCTATATTGTTATATATTTTGGCGCTATATTCTGGTCTAAGGCGGTGATGAGTAGAGCTTAAGAAATCAAAGGATAAAAACGAAAGGATAATAACAAATCATGGCGCCAGGTTCATTCAGTTTAACAGTGTCCTACTTGTTATTAATTCTTTTAAACCAGATAATTACTAAACTACCATTATACCATTGTTAAAGTCTCGTGCACTCATGGTGTTATTTTTAATTCTGCCCCATGACTAATCTTATCTCTTTTTTTTTTCGGTTGATATATTTATCTACACTTAAAATGAGAAGCAAAATTTATTTTATGATCGTTAAGTGTGAGATACGCCACGAGCTTTGCTAAATATTTATCTTAGTCCATTGTCTAATTCCAATATCCGGTTTATGACCCTCCCCACTCAATACTGTTATTGTTATAAAAGCGGTGAGCTGGCACAGTCGTTAGCACACCGGAAAAAATGCCTGGCGGCATTTCATCCGTCTTTACGTTCTGGGCTCAAATGCTGTCGCGGGCGACTTTGCCTTTCATCCTTTCGGGGTCAATAGAATAAGTACCAGTTGAACACTGGGACAGGCGTTATCGATTTAGCCCCTTCCCCCAAAAAACTGCTGGTCTTGTGCCAAAATTTGAAACCGATGTTATGATCATTAAAGTGGCGAGCTGGCAGAATCATTAGCACGTCGGCAATATGCTTAGCGGCGTTTCGTTTGTCTATACGTTCTGAGTTCAAATTCCGCCGAGGTTCACTTTACCTTTCATCCTTTCGAGATCGATAAAATAGGTACCAGTTGTGTACTGGGCTCGATGTAACCTACTTATTCCTTCCCCCGAAATCACTGGCTCTGCGTCAAAATTTGAAACCAATATTATTATTATCATTGTAGACAAGATTGTTGCATTAGGTG
>NC_068985.1:95960568-95962199 GCF_001194135.2 Octopus bimaculoides | reverse complement strand
CCCTTTTCGGTTGTGGTTGAGCTTTTCCCTTCTACCAAGCCACTGTTTATGACATTTAACATTTCGATAGAAAATCCATTTTTCGTCACCAGTAACAAGTCTATCCAAAAAGGGTAAAATGAGTTCGCGAGAATGGAGAGAAGAGCATATGTCAACTTGGGATTTGCGGTTGCTTTCGTACAATTCATGAGGCACCCATTTTCCAAGTTTAAGAACCTTTCCAAGTTGTTGAAGATGGCGATGTACAGTTGTATGGTTTGAACTAAGCTTTATTGCCAATTCTTCAACTGATAATGCAGGATATTCTTTAAGTAATGCCTCAAGGAGCTTATCATCAAACTCAACTGGACGTCCTGTTCGATCTTCATCTTCAAGGCTGAAATCTCCACTTCTGAATTATGCAAGCCATCTTCTGCAAGTTTTTTCATTCAAGCACTCTTTCCCATAAACTGAGGGTATGTTTCGAGTCGCTTCGGCCGCAGAGTTTCCTTTTTTGTTCTCATAAAGCATTATGTGCCTTAAATGCTCTTTGGATACTTCCATGTTAGAAAGGGTTTTAATGAAATGTAAAATGATATTTAATTAGTTTAAATGTACACAAATGCGTAAAAATAATTTTTAATTCCATCAGACATTCTAAAATACTATTAAATTTCATTCAATTTTTAAAAAGGTAAAATCGGACAGAACTTATGGGATGACCTGATACAATATATATGTATATATACATAAGGATAAGCATATTAAAAGGGGTCTGTGGGAAAACCCATTTAAATAAAAGAGTTGGGAAATCCTGGCGTAGTGTAATTACAGGTACAAATGTAAATTTATTATCTGTCTGCCCGTCAATCTGTCTGTCTGTCCAGCTGTCTGTCAATTTATCTGTATATATGTATGTATATATGAAAGTATATAAACATTATGTGTTTATGTCCGTCTGTATGTATGCATGTATGTATGTAAGTATGTATTATGTATGTATGTATGTATTTATCTTTTATTATCTTTTGTTTGAGTCATTAGACTGCGGCCATGCTAAGGCAGCGTCTTGAACTTTTAACCAAAAGATTCAACCCCAGTACTTTTTTAAAGCATTGTACCCATTCCATCGGTCACTCTTGCCGAACTGCTATACTACAGGGACATAAACTCACCAACACCCGTTGTCAAGCGCTGATGGGGGGGACAAACACACACACACATACACACACACACAGGTATACTGCGGGCTTCTTTCACTTTCCGTCTACCAAATCTACTCTCACGACTTTGGTCGGCCTGAGACCATAATAGGAGACATTTGCTCAAGGCACCACGAAGTGGGACTGAACCTATTACTATGTGATTAGGAAGTAAACTTTTCACGGCCGCGCCTGCACCTATGTGTGTATGTATGTTTATATCTGTCGGATTTTTCTGGGGGTTTTTTTGTTTTTATTTTTGTTGACGAAAGGTTCTTGTCCGAAAAGTTACACTTCATTTCGTCACTGCTAAATAATTTATTCAGCTTTATTAACAATCTGTATTTACTATTTGTCAATGACGCAATCGACCATCACTCGTTTATTTGTATTCTTCTATTTCACTTATGATTTTATATTCGATTGCCTGGCAACAGAATTATAGTCGAG
>NC_068985.1:95958873-95959743 GCF_001194135.2 Octopus bimaculoides | reverse complement strand
GTGTGTGTGTGTGTGTGTGTGTGTGTGTGTGTGTGTGTGTGTGTGTGTGTGTGTGTGTGTGTGTGTGTGAACTTTATATGTATTATGGGAGCTCATGCAAGAACACAAATATATACGCCCATGTATATATATATTTGTATATGTATATTATGAAAACGCATACACTACCACAAATATATACACCCACGTACGTATTTGCGTATGAGGATTGTTTTATGCAAGCTCATACAGACACTTAGAGATGCAAATATATACACCTATGTATGCATTTATACAGGCATAAATATTATATTAGCTCATAGCGGAACACAAAAAGATTTTCATATATTTTATGTACACACCCAAGTATATGAGTGTATATATATTGTATGTTACAGAAGCTCGTGAACTCAAGCAAATACACACCTATGCGTTTGTACATATATTCTTTTGTTCATTTAATTGCTTCGGTCATTTTACTGCGGTCATGCTGGAGCACCGCTTTTAGTCGAACAAATCAATTCCAAGACTTACTCTTTCTAAGCCTAGTACTTATTCTATCGGTTTTATTTAGCCGAAACGCTAGGTTACGGGAATGAAAACACACCAACATCGGTTGTCAAGACACAAATGCATACATACATACATACATACATACATTGATATATTGGGTTGGTGCATAATTATTGTGGCTTTTTTTCAATAAATTTTATTCAACAAAAACAATAACAACATGTGACAAAAACATCTTTAAATGATTATTCCGGAGCATATTCACCATCAACTTCAATTACTGCTTCTCATTTGCTTGGCAGATGGTCAGACCGTTATTTAAAAATGTTTTTGCAAAATATTGTTATTATTTTTGTTGAATAAAATTTGTTGAATAAA
>NC_068985.1:95953055-95955862 GCF_001194135.2 Octopus bimaculoides | reverse complement strand
ACTGAAAATTTAGAAATAGTAGTCAAAGAACTACTGATTCCAAACTACAAAATTTGTAGTTTGGAATCAGTAGTTCTACAAAATTTGTAGTTTGGAATCAGTAGTTCTTTGACTGCTATTTCTAAATTTTCAGTATGTTGGAGAAGCAACTCAAGCTAATCCCTGTATATTTATGATTATATATATATATATATATGGAATAGGTACTAGGCTTACGAAGAATAAGTCCTAGGCTCGATGTGTTCGACTAAGGGCGGTGTTCCAGCATGGCCGCAGTCAACATGACTGAAACAAAAAAAAAATAGTAAGCCTAGCTGATAAGCTTTAAGTGTCAATTCGGCACAGAAAGTGAAATCAATTGATGCTGGGATGTCTACCCTCCTCTTTGTAGTTTTACAAATGAGGACGACTGCTTTTCTACGTTTGCTAAATTCTCCTTGCGTGTTTACATATAGTGAGAGATGCGTAGTTTTGAAGAGTTTTAACTCCTCCTTCAAGTAAACAGTTACATATTGTACCCTGGCTTTTAATATAATATAGACCTGACGGAGCTGACATATAATCGAAAGAGTTCCAGCCAGTTCTGTCTTTTATTCAGATATAATGTATCTTGGACTAGACTGTTAAATGTGTCCTGATTTCTTTAAGGCAGTTGGATATGATTTGAGGGAGATTTGACAGCTGTTTATTGTTGATCACATTGGTGTTTCTTCACTGAGTTACTTTCTATGTACTTTTTATGTTTCTATAAAAAGAAGAGTGAACTACGCAGTTGTCCACTATATATGGATCTTATTATGGGTGGATTTTATATATAGATTACGTGAAGCATACATAGATACAATAACGAATGAATATGTAAATGTTTGAAGACGTTGTTACTGATGTTATTGAATTCTGACTCACTTCTGAATGAATAAGCATATAATGAAAGGCGTTCCACCATTTCATGACGTCTTTCTGTAGATATGAATTCATTGTTCAACTTGTCTTTCTGTTCCTAAGACAGAAGGATGTAGTTCGAAGAAATTTGACTGCTGTTTCAAGCAGGTTGAGTGACTACACAGAAGCTCCCTCAAAGGCGCATCCTTTCGTAATTTTAGTCTGACTGCGAAGTTAGACAATGACATTGTTTTCGATAACTTGCGATGTGAATCCATCTGACCAGTTTCACCGTCTTTACAGCTCGTCAGGGCTAGCTTAACTCCCCTTTTGAAAACGTTATAAAATTGCGGAAAACTGTTTATTAAAATGATGTAGGTACAACGTATTTGCAAAAACAATTTTACAAAGTTAATGAAGGCGATGGATTAACAGAATCGTTTGATTGTTCCTGGTCTGTGGATTGTAGGTTCAAATCCCACTGCGTCAAACTCTGCTTTCCATTGATCTGTAGTCGATAAATAAAGTACCAGTTAATTACTGAGTCAATATTCCTCTCTCTCTCTCTATCTATCTATCTCGTCTCTCTCTACTCTCTCTCTCTCTCTCTCTCTATCTATCTATCTCGTCTCTCTTTCTCTCTCGTCTCTCTCTCTCTCTCTCTCTCTCTCTCTCTCTCTATCGTCTCTCTCTATCATCTCTCTCTCTCTACTCCCTCGTTTCTCTATCCATCTCTCTCTCTCTATCGTCTCTCTCTCTATCGTCTCTCTCTCTCTATCGTCTCTCTCTCTATCGTCTCTCTCTCTCTATCGTCTCTCTCTCTCCTCTCTCGTTTGTCTATCCATATCTCTCTCTCTCTCTCTACTCTCTCGTTTCTCTATCTATATCTCTCTCTCTCTCTGTCTATCTCATCTCTCTCTCTCTCTGTCTATCTCATCTCTCTACGCCCTCTCTATCTATCTCGTCTCTTTCTCTCTCTCTCTCTATCTCTCTCCCCTCTCTCTCTCTCTCTCTCTCTCTATCTATCTATCTATCTATCTATCTATCTATCTATCTATCTATCTATCTATCGACACTGATCTATCATGGCTATATTTATATCACGTGAATGAGTTTCCCCACATCTCTGCACAGAAATTCTAACGCCTCATATTCGTTCTTTTCTTCATTGTTGATAGACTTTTTCTAATGTTTATTGATCCCTTTTATAGGTTTAGTTCGGCCTACCATACAAATAACTCTACTCGCCGGGTAAGATTTATTCGGTTTTCCAGTTCCGACCTGCAAAGCCAAACTGGTTTGACATCCCTGGTCCAGCACTCTATATTCATCAAGCATGCAACTAAAACTATAGTCTAATGAAGCCAGACGACATGGAAAGCATAAGCATGCGCCATAGGATGTGCAACAGTTAAAGCACAAACAAGCTTGGCATTCCGACAAAAAATACAATATGCGTTATTAATGTATTAAAAAATAGGGAGTCATATTCATAAGGCTTTTAACCTTCAGTTATTTTATCTCGGTGGAGGCGCAATCGCCCAGTGGCTAGGGCAGCGGACTAGCGGTCATAGGATCGCGGTTTCGATTCCCAGACCGGGCGTTGTGAGTGTTTATTGAGCGAGAACACCTAAAGTTCTACGAGGCTCCGGCAGGGGATGGTGGCGAACCCTGCTGTACTCTTTCGCCGCAACTTTCTCTCACTCTGACTTCCCGTTTCTGTTGTGCCTGTAATTCAAAGGGTCAGCCTTGTCACACTGTATCACGCTGAATATCTCCGAGAACTACGTTAGCGGTACACGTGTCTGTGGAGTTCTCAGCTACTTGCACGTTAATTTCACGAGCAGGCTGTTCCGTTGATCGGATCAACTGGAACCCTCGACGTCGTAAGCGACGGAGTGCCAACATTTTATCTCGACATTTTG
>NC_068985.1:95951670-95952611 GCF_001194135.2 Octopus bimaculoides | reverse complement strand
AAAAAAAAACGAAGAACAAACACCAGAAAACAACAACGCGAGGACGTGGTACATGTAAAGTATTAGCAGACGCTCAGGAAAGGAAAGAAAGATTGTTTAACGTTTCGAGCAGACGCTCTTCTTCAGAAACAGAGGAAAGACCAATAGAAAGGAAGACGGAGGAAGAATATCGCTCTATATATTAAAAATGGGGAACGCCGGTTTATGGGATTACCTTAGGTTTTTTTGTCCATAGAGGGTTTAGCTTTATAACATATCGTCAAATCCCAAAAACCTGTTGACCCAACAGACCATACTCCATAAAGCTAAACCCTTTATGGACGGGAAACCCATAAACGGGTAATCTTATAAACCGGCCTTCACCATTTTTAATATATACTGCTTCACATCTTAGAGTGTGCTTTTTCTTTCGAATTTATGTTTTTTACAAACGATGTGTGTATGCATACACATACATATATATATATACATATGTACAAACACACATATATATATAGTACATAGGTATGTATGTTTGTAGGTAGGTAGGTAAATATGTATGGTATGTATGTATAAGCGAACACGATACAATGAAGTAGAGAAATTTGAAAAGACAACACGAAACCGGTTATTTCTCAAAATACAATGTTTATATACCAAAAAGATTTTCTAACATTTTTCTAACATTTTTCTGACATAATTTAAATATATACTTTAACCATGTAACACAAGCCTTCTGTAGTTTTTTCACTCTTATCTTTTATATATATATATATATATATATATAAAACAATTGCAGCGTGGAAGGTGTTTATAAGCCATTTAAAATAACACACAAAATCCGTTAGATTCACTTCAACATTTAAATTTAATTTGTCAAAATATTTTCGTCGCTTTGAGACCGCGACCTGTTCACTGACCAGCACAGAATTTTGTCAGTGAACAGGTCGCGGTCTCAAAGC
>NC_068985.1:95947067-95951056 GCF_001194135.2 Octopus bimaculoides | reverse complement strand
TATATGTTTGTGTGTGCATGTGACTACGTTTTTGTGAGGATGTGTTTGACATCCTCGACTGAAGTTTTGACATCACGTGACTGTAAGTTTGGATATGTGGGTGTTGCTGTTCGCCTCTGTGTGTGTGTATGTGTGTGTGTGCGCGCGTGTATGTGTGTGTGTGTGTGTAATGTGTTGTAAGAGAAAACGTTAAATACACCACCCACCACTTAAACATCTCTCTATAGCTTCGCCATATTCAGCAATACTTATTTCTGTACTCATAAGAAACTCTATCTATCTATCTATCTATCTATCTATCTATCTATCTATCTATCTATCTATCTATCTATCTATCTGTCTATCTATCTATCTGCCTGTCTGTCTATCCATTATAAACATAAATTCGTCGGTGTGTATACACACAAATACACACACATACACACGCATACATACACACAGATACACACACAGACACACACATGGTGCCCCAGCATAACGTTTGAGTTTATGTATGCATGCAAGTACATATGAACTTATGTGTATATATCTTCGTACGTTTGTGTGTGTATATATATATATATATATATCAGCAACGGCGTTAGCGAATACTAATTTTACAGACAACTCATGACCAGTCAAAGCTACTTTCACCGCAATATTGGATATAGATCCATATCGATAAATATGTACAGCCTATGATTGTATCCAGGACCTAACAATGCACGGCGTATTAGTGGACTTATTTGTAGTTTTATGACTAATGGACGTCGTCAGCCTTCGTTCGTGAAACTAACACTGCTGTTAGTGTTTATATCGGTTAATATTCAGACTGTTCTCTTCGCCTACACATTGTTACTGCTGTGCATTGAAGACATAGTGACATGCCAACGATGGCGTAGTATCCACTTTGTCGCGCGGTCTGCTAGAAATAGCAGCTGGATTTCTTTCAAATTGTACTTTTGGAGAGGGGGTATACGTTGGCTAAAGAACGACGACGATGACAGCGAAAGCAAAATTAATATGGAGGTATGGTGAAGGGCAAACATTAAGGTTCAGACGGTCACCTTTGCCTTTTTCCTTTAGGAGCGTATATGTGGTTGCTTGATCTACTATAAACAGCAACCGCATTCCTCTCGAATTACACTTATGGAAGTGTAGGTTGTTGTCAGAAGGCTGTAATCTCGTTTGGTAGTAAACCCGGATAAAGAACATATAAACAAAGTTGTAACTTTAAATACATTTATTGTGGCCACACGTATATACACAACGGAATGATAAAAAGGAATGGTTGGTGCGTAGAGGCCATGGTCTATGTTTTGCTTCAACCTGCAAGCTGGCGTGTGGTATGAGAAAGAGCCAGTCAGGTTGCGTCTTTACAGCTCGTGTCCCAGTGCAGAAAAAGGCAAAGGTGACCGTCTGAACCTTAATGTTGCGTAACGCCTTCTCTATATGGGCAGTTTGTTTGAACCTGCTGTCAAGGGGGGGGGGGTACTGCGCCTACAGAGGCCCTCTCTTAGACCGGAAGCGGTCGATTAATAGTAGTGTAGGCGGAGTGTGCACAAGGAAAGCACAGAAGAACGAACCTTGGCAACACAGTTGCATGAACAATTGAAAAAATATATATATATAATACAAATATGTACAAGGAAAGACGTTCAGGAACGAAAGGTGTCCAATCAAATAGAACAAAGCATATATGTACAATGATACAGGAAGAGAGAAAATGTGAATGTGTTGGCTATAACAACATAAGTCTATTCTCTGGAACAGTCACTGACGAGGCAAAGTTAAGAAATGTACGTCTGATATATATTTTTTTTTATGCGCCCTTTTCAAGCCTAGCCAGGCTCATGGGCCAGGTTTCCCGGTTTCTATGGCGTATGTGTCCCCCCCCCCCCCAGCTGGACGGGACGCCAGTCCATCGCAACGTTACTCAAGGAACAAGAAGAAAGAGTGAGAGAAAGTTGGGGCGAAAGAGTACAACAGGGATCGCCACCATCCCGTGGCGGAGCCTCGTGGAGCTTTTAGGTGTTTTTGCTTAATAAACACACACAACGCCCGGTCAGGGGAATCGAAACCGCGATCCTCCGACCGCGAGTCCGCTGCCCTAACCACTGGGCTATTGCGCCTCCACGTTTGATATGCAAACGTGATAATAGCTGTCCAGGAAACTGGAAATCACAGGATGCAAAAGTCAAAGTGCTTGAGATGCAATGTTGGCTGCTGAGACATGAGCAGTACCAAGACTTTGCCTGTAAGAGCAGTGAGTCGCTTGTAGTAGGAAAAAGTATTGTTAGTCTGCAAGAGCCGTGGGTCGCTTGCAGAGGCTAGTGTTGTAAACCTGCAAGAGTGGTGGGTCGCTTGCTGAGGCTGGAGGTGCTAGTATGCAGGAGCAATGAGAAAGCAACTAAAATCCTAGAATGTGGTGCATGCGTGTATGAACATTGAAACAAGTAACATATAATATACACAATGTTCAAAAAATATGTACATACATAGGTAGGGTCCTGAAAAAGGAAGTGATATGCAAAGAAAGGTGAAAGAAAAACAGACAATTGAAATGCAATGCAATGCGCAGGCAAGGAAAAGTTCCAATCTTTAAAGCAGAGTTCAATTAAATCCGAAGTGGCCAATATGTCCGAAGGTGTCATTCACGCGACGATGCACCTTGGAACGCTGACATGGTAAACAGGCACGTGACCAAGTAGTAGTAGACCGACACATATTCGGCCAGAAAAAGCGGGCCGAGATAAGCTTTACTGTGGTCGCAATGCTGGGGTGTGACAGTGAATGCAGTGCTTCAAAAACAGCACGATGGTGACATTCAGGAACGAGGGGACGTGGTGACCCGGTAGAAACATCGCAGAGAATGGTTCCTTCAGAAAAAGGCAGAAGCAGGTGTTCAAACTTGCAGCAGGAAAAATGTGGTGAAGAATCGTCCGGAGCCAGTCAGGTTGCGTCTTTATAGCTCAGCTCGCGTCCCAGTGCAGAAAGAGGCAGAGATGAGTGTCTGTCTGAACCTTAATATTGCGTAACGCCCTCTATATATATGGCCAACTTGTTTGAACCCGCTGTCAAGGGAGGTAACTGCACCTACACACTTATCATTTTGGAAAGAGGGAGACATATTAGATAATGCAGTCCTAGACATACGATACCCGAGGGAAAAAAGATGGGATGGTCATTGTTGGAATTGCTCTGTCAGGACTGGTAAGGAATAAAGAAGAAAAACAACAAAACCACCACCACAACAACAAAATGTTGAAGTAGGTCGAGGAGCGAACGAGAAACTTCTATGTCTTACCTGATCTTCCAGAAATAACAGCTGAATTTTCCCTCAAATTGTACATGACTTGATATACTGTATAATGTAATCTCAGATATTCTGAACAAAGGCGGTCACAGAATTAAATTATAATCGCCATCTGTGGATTAAAATAAATGTATATACACTGTTGAAAGGCTTGCTGCTATAAGTTCTGTTTGATTGAAAATTTCTCCATCGGTTAAAACACAATATATATTGGAACGAGATGAACATCACCACAGCAATAGCCCAAGAGAACGCCGGATGCATTTCGGCTTTCTTGAGCCTAGTCAGTGACATACACTCGCTCGTCAGATGCTTAGACAAAATTTCTCGACCCTGACTTTTAGGAAATAGCGAATAATACGTTCACTGATATCGTGGAAAGCTTGCCGGACAGAATAGAAATTCTGTGCACACAACTGAAATGGCGTTAAATTAAAATAACCGTCCACGTATCAGGCTTAACGTATATTCGCCATAAAAAGACATCATGCTGCGGTTTTTGTCTGAGAGAATATATCTATGGCCATGTGGTAAAAAAAGGTTGGTTCTCGACCACATTGTTCCGGGTTCAGTTCCACTGGGTGGTAGCTTCGGCAAGTATCTTCCACTGTAACTCCAGGCCTGAGAACGGATTTGGCAGACGGAATTGAAAGTTAGTCGCTTACACACACACACACACACACACACACACACA
>NC_068985.1:95945071-95946647 GCF_001194135.2 Octopus bimaculoides | reverse complement strand
TATATATATATATATATATATATACATATATATATACATATACACACACACACACATACATACATATATACATACATACACACACACATAGGTATACACATATATACATAGATAAATACTCAAATGTGTGTGTGTGCATGTGTGTGTGTGCGTTTGTTTGTGTGTGTGTGTGTGTGTGTGCGCGTGCGTGCTCGCGCGCGCGTACGTGTGTGCGTGCAATAAAAAAGACCATTACTTCTGTCAGTAATGGAAAGTTGAAAAGCGATGAGTGAAATTTGACTTCCATCTCTCTATAAAAAGTGAAATTTAGAATTATTGGAAACACGGCATTTTGAGTGGAGGTCATGTTTTGTTTTTTCGGGGTTTTTTTGTGTGCGTATGTTTATGTATGTGTGTATGAAGTTGTTTGTAATAAATAGCAAATTTGATAGTAAAAAAAAAAATGCTTTATAAGATATCGATTTTTGATACCATGAGTGAGTCAATAAATTTAAGATTGTCTCTTAGATAAATGACAAACGAGGCGCGATAGATTTCCACATTTTCCGAATGAAAACTGTTTTATTTTGGGATGCTAATATAACAGAAACATACAAAGCATTAGCTGGGTGTTTAGTAATGTACGCTGCACACGCTCGACAACAACAACAACAACAACAACGGTATATGCTATTATAGCAACGACCTTTGAAGATCACTTGGAAAACTACCCGAAGGCCCGATTATTATTTGAGAGGCATGAAAACATACTTTATCGATGGCTATCTTACGGATTTTGCGTTGATAGGTCATTGCCTTCGCTAGGGATATTCAATGGACACACTCAACAGCATGTTATTTATAAGCCACGCTCAAACCTACCTACATACATACATACATACATACATACATACATATGTTAGAGTCCGGCTCTTTCTCTATGGACAAGAAATACAGAAATGAAACTGATTGATAACATACATACATACATACTAGCTGAATTACCCCGCATTGTCTGGGTTGCTGCTGTTCTTATTCAGATTAGTAAACAACGAATATGAAGATATATTTTTTTCTCATAATTATTTTAAAATATCTGCATTTTATTTTAAAATATTCAAATTGTAATGATAATAGAATTTAGAGCTGAAAATCTGTCAATCTTGAAACACCTCAGGGTAAAATAATATTCAGTGAGTAATTTTTTTGTTGGTGTCCAAATGAATAGATTGTTGCTGTTTCCAACTCGTGAGTAAGCAAAATAGAGTTGGCCGTGGGAAAAGCATGTAGTAGAGAGATCAAGTCCAACTACGTTGAGAGACTGAGCCCGAGTTTTGTTAATTGAAATACCAAAACTTAGTTTGACTGGAAACTGAAGCATTTTAAATTCAAATGGATCATTTGAATGGGGTGTATGCCAGAGGGTTTGCAAATCCAATGGGGGTCTTAAAAGACATGTTAGGATCCACAATGAACAGAACTTACCTGCAGGTATTGATAGTTCAAATCAGAGGTGCAATCTGTGTGGGTGTTTTTTCAAAACATTATCTGGTTTAAAAAGCCACATCAGACGTCATGAACGGGCTAAGGTGTAGGT
>NC_068985.1:95942711-95944674 GCF_001194135.2 Octopus bimaculoides | reverse complement strand
ATATATATATATATATATATATATATATCGGTGTGTGGTGAAGCAATCCTTGCTGAACCCTAAATTTTTAATTATGTTTATAATTATAAAACTTTTATATAAGTTTACCGATAATGGTCTTTTAACACACCGAACCACTTGGTATTATCAATTAATTATTAATGTTTACCCTATATCTGTAAGAATTATACACACACACACACAGAGTAGTACCTCGGTGTTCGAACAATTCTGATCACGAATAAATGGAGTTGTTCGAAAACCGAGGTACTATTGTACATACATATGTATATAAACACATTCAAACGCGCACATCTACACTCATGCGCACTCGATCAGACGATCGTAACTGTGTCAAATTTTGGCTCATGGCCAGTTAATGTTGGTGAGAAAATGCAAGTCAGTTACGTCGATACATGTACTTGATTGGTTTTTATTTTATCGACCTACAAAAAGATGATAGCAAAGTTCGCTTCGGCACCATCTGATCTCGGAAGGTAAAGCGAAAAAAAAAAAAATTCTACTAGGCGTTTTGTTCGGCGCGGTAACGATTCTGCCTCGTCATCATCATCATTATCATAATAATAATAATAATAATAATAGTAGTAGTAGTAGTAGTAGTAGTAATAATAATAATAATAAGAAGAAGAAGAATAAGAATAAGAACAACAACAACAACAACAGCAGCAGTAGCAACAACATCAACAACAACAACTATTATTATTATTATTATTATTATTATCATTATTATTATTATTCCTTGTACTGTAGGCACAAGGCCTTGAAATTTTTTTGAGGAAGCGGGCTAATCGATTACATCGACCCCAGTACATAACTGGTACTTAATTTATCGACGCCGAAAGGATGAAAGGCAAAGTCGATCTCGTTGGAATTTGAATTCAGAAACGTAAAAACAGACGAAATACAGCTAATAATAATCATGTTCACTATAGGCACACGTATGAGCATATACATGTAAAGTAAGGTGGAGAAAATAGCACTCGAATACTAAAGATAGAGTGGAAGAGTAAAATAATGTTTTATTGGAGACTTAAGAAGATATTATAAACTATTACTCAGAGTTTCACGAAAGCGATCATCAGACATTCGTAAATATATAAATATTCTGCAAATAAACTGCCTTACTTCACTCACACGTGAAGCTATAATATTCAGAATTGTTTCTTTGATTGAAAGAAAAGAGCGGGGTTTTACCAATTAGTTAATAGAAGTGGGGTTTTCTCGGACCGAGAGAAATAATAAGTTCCATCAAGTTTGACATGTTTGCACATAAATAACTGCTATAAAACACGTTTTCCATGAGAACTTTGTGAGTGATTTCAAAACTTGGACGTACAGGTACCACGTAAGAACTGTTTAAAGAGACGTAGAAGAAAGACACCACAGAAACGAGCCGTCTTCATGTGTCTTACTCTAATTTTTGCCTTTCATTTTTTATTCTCTCTCTCTCACGCTCTATTTTACTACCTCTGTTTAACGCCTACAATCGCGTTCATTATTACTGACATAAATAAGGCGTCGAGCTGGCGCCGGGCAAAATGCTTAGCGGCATTTCGTCTGTCTTTACATTTGATTTCAAATTTCGTCGAGGTCGACTTTGCCTTTCATCCTTCCGGGGTCGATAAAATAAGTACCAGTTGAGTATTGGAGTCGATAATGTCAACTAGCTCCCTTCCCACAAATTTCAGGTTTTGTGCCTATGATGGAAATGATAATTACCGAGGCAAATCTTTTTCTTTCACTCATTTAATTATTACCGAATTGGTGGCATAGAAGACATTATTGATGGCATAAGAGATATTGTTACCGAATTGGTGGCGTAGAAAATGCTCGGGCAGACAAAACGCATCCTCATTTCAGCAGCGCATAATCAGGGTACAAAGGTTTTGGTTCAGTAAAGGGCTCAACTGAAATAAGACTCGGGGTGGTTCTTTTGAGAAAT
>NC_068985.1:95937322-95942701 GCF_001194135.2 Octopus bimaculoides | reverse complement strand
ATACCGTAATTTTCTGGCGATCTTTGATTTCAAGTACAAATATCTGCGGGGCATATAATGAAACCACAACAATTCAGGAAAATACAAAAAAGACCTGAGTATTTTGAGCACGCAAACTGAGTATGGACATGTTTAAAAGAAACTTATAAAATGTCGTTAAAGAGAAACATATCAATGAAATATTTTCTTCGGTTAAGTATTTTCAATTTTTTTTTTTTTTTTTTAATAATTCCTTAGAAATATTTTCCAGCTTTACCATTATCATTGTTTTGGAATTGGTTTATTTTTCTGATAATCAATTGAATAAAGAATACATTTCCGAGTTATACAGACTCATAAGGCAGTTTTCCTGGATTCTGCGGTGTATATATTCCCCCGCTGGACTGGACGCTGGTCACCCATATTTGCCGGGAAATAAATTGTTATGCTCAAGAACATAACGCATCTACCGGTCCGGGAATCGAAACTACAATCTTGCGATCACGAGACCAGCACCCCTAACCACTGAACCACGTGTCTGTACTCTGGTAACACTGGACAACAAAAGTTTGCTACTGGAGTAAAAGCATGAACTTTAGACTAACTCGAAGATGCTGATTCCGAATCCGCACACATAATATAATTGTTCTGGCACGTCAGGATTTTGAGTTATGCGCAAGATTATAACTATACTTTCAACTAGACATAGGCCGTATTATAAAATTTGCTAAAACGAAAGCGGTCTTAATTCAAAATCAAACAACATCTTACTTGCAGCCGTTAGATGTATCAATTATTGGTCCTTTCAAGAAAGCCCTTCGTGCCGAATGGGAGGATTGGTTTTCAAATGGCAAAAAGGAGTATACGAATAAAGAATATCGCAACAAAAAAAACCTTCTTCTCAAGAGATAGTGAACTTTGTGGCCCAAGCTCTTACTACTTTAAATAAAGAAACTATAAAGCGTGCTTTCGTATGTTGTGGAATTGCTCCTCGTGGACAGACTATAGAACATAGCCTCTTAAACTCACGCTTACAGGATGTTTTGTCTGGCCTTGAGGTAAATGCACCAGATGCACATAATGACAAAATTGAAGAAGATGAGATACAAGTGAGTGAAATTATATCTCATGTGAATTATGGCCAAGCAACAAATGAAGAAATTTGTGATATTTAACTTGAAACTATTCGGTTATTATTCTACCATAAATTCCCAAGGACATTATTTGTTCATACGAGATTTCTATTCATGTTTTCAACAGTTTAATTTTCAATATTTCCCAATAGATCCATTGTTAACTTCAGAATATTATTTAATATGCTACTTCTTTAAAGGCTGTTTCAGTTTCTTTATATCTATATATCTGATTACTGAAACGATAGAAGTTCAATGGAATTGTATGAAATAAATATGGTTTCTGAGAATATCTTTGTTTTTCCTAGGTGAAATATTTTACCTCCATATTACCGCCCATGGGCGCTTATTATAGGTAGGCGGTTATTTAAGCCGAAAAATAGTTTTATAACATAGAATTTTCCGTTTAACAGCCCTGGGCGGATTTTCGGAAAACCCCGGTACTACGTATAAACCAGATTGATTAAAACATCTGTGATTGAAACTAAATAGATCCAGCTTTTCTTTCAGTTTTGCAGCAGATATTTATAGAAATCTATATCATAGAAGGAAGTACTTATTTACCAGTTTCACAATATCTTGCTGGACTTGATGTAGACTCTGTTGTAAACCTGTGAAATCCCGGATACATTCAGCCACATGTTTTGCCAAAGGTTTCACTTCACTCTATGACTCGGTTATGCCATTCCTTGCATCTAATGTTGACCGTTTTCTCCAGAAGTCTCTCACTAGAGGTTGGTCTTCCATGTCAGATACTTCTATGAGTTGTTGCAAACTTCTTTTCCCTTCTCTCTGGTCCATTGAATAAAGCAAAAAGCTGTGTTCGTGGGGTTAAATTCCACTCTTACATCAGTGAAAAGTTCATTTGAAGTTCACTGGAAAGCTTTGGTTGTCCCCCACCATCGCGTGCTAACCGCTGTTGGTGTTTTTATGTCCCCGTAATGAAGCATTTCAGCAAGATAGACCGATAGAATAAGCATCAGGCTTTACATTAAAAAATAATTAGTATTGGGGTGGAATAAATAGTTACTCTTTACTCTTTTACTTGTTTCAGTCATTTGACTGCGGCCATGCTGGAGTACCGCCTTTAGTCGAGCAAATCGACCCCCAGGACTTATTCTTTGTAAGCCTAGTACTTATTCTATCGGTCTCTTTTTGCCGAACCGCTAAGCTCCGGAGACGTAAACACACCAGCATCGGTTGTCAAGCGATGTTGGGGGACAAACACAGACACACAAACAGGGCTTCTTTCAGTTTCCGTCTACCAAATCCACTCATAAGGCTTTGGTCGGCCTGAGGCTATAGTAGAAGACACTTGCCCAAGGTGCCACGCATGACCATATGGTTGGTAAGCAAGCTACTTACCACACAGCCACTCCTCAAGACGTTGTCCCAGCATGGTCGCAGTCTATTGACGGAAACAAGCAAAAGATAAACGATATTACTTTGGAAGTAAAAATATAAATGAGAATATGAAAAGAAGAGAAGAGTGAAATGGGAGGGAGTGCAGTGAAGTAAACGAGTGCCAAGAATAAGTTTGTGCGATTGGAACTTACTCAATGTATGGGGGTGGGGAGGACGAAAAGCATAGTTCGCTGGTGAACTTGGAAAAATGATTTATTTTTGGTTTTGAAATTAATATTTAGGCGAATTTTCGAAAGGGTAGAATCACGGGCCGTATCTTGAAATTAGTGATCGGTCACTTTTTACAACTTCTTTAAGTGCATGTTATCTATACTGTAAATGTATGTATGTATGTATGTATGTATGTATGCATGTATGTATGTATATTACTATACTGACTGAATATACGTCTCCTGAATTAGGTCAAAAATGCGAAGTCTTGATATTAAATATCAGCCGTAGAATTCACTTTTATTTTGGTACGAAGCGGAGGTGGAGGTCAACGGAGTGTATATTCTCTGAGAAAAGAAACTGGTGAGAGAGAGAGAGAGAGAGAGAGAGAGAGAGAGAGAGAGAGAGAGAGAGAGAGAGAGGTGAGGAGATATGGGAGGACAAGGAGTGTATACATTTGAATGAGGAACAAACAGACTGTGTGTGTTAACGAAATGGGCTGGAAGTGGAGACTGAGACAGAAAGAGAAACATAGATAAAGAGAGAGATAGAGAGAGATAAAATAAAGAAAGTTTAAGACAGAGGGAGAGGAAGAAAGAGTGGGTAATAAATATTAGCAGAGTAAGCTAAACGTTTTACAGACGTCGTTGTTTTATAGTTTAGATGTTAAGTTTTAGAGCTGAAGCCATCCTAAAATATAGTAACACTAACTTAACTATTGTTTTTGTTTTTGTTTATATGGAGGCGTGTCTGAATCATATATTGTTTAATATCTCCTATCTGCTTACGACGACCAATGTACATTCTTGTACATATACTTAGTAATTCTTCTATCAATATCTCTGCAAGCAGGATGAAGTTTATGCTTTGCTGTTGAGTTCATAGAAGAGTCCAATTATGTCTAGAATTTTCTTTCGTACTTTCTGAAACAATTAAGATAATATTTATATTGACTAATAGTGTTTCTTCCTCACCGCATAATTACAATGTTTTAATATGTTAACTATGTTTAAGACGGATGTAAGTAGAGTTTTGAAATAGCTAACCGGAGCTTCTTGTTTCTTTGTTCCTTGTTTTAAATTCTTTTTTTACCGGTTTAGGTTCAAAGCTGTGGCCATTATCAGTTTCAGCTCAAAGCTGTGGCCATTATTCATGTCTTGAAGTTTTCAAGTCATTCATCTTTTTTTTTTATTGATATGCATGCATCGATCATTCACAAAGCTGAATAACGTTTCGGAAAAGATACTTCATCAGTATTCTCTTCCTCACAGCAAAGTAGTTTCTAACATTAAAGGTTATGTTCCTTAGTCGGCAATTTCAAATTTCTTTCAAAACTTATTAAAAAATTCTCAACTGCACCACCACTACCACCACCACCGCCACCACCGTCGCCGTATTCAATGTCTCTCAATAGCACAAAAGTACAGTAACTTCTCATATCAGTCATTTACCTCACTATCCTTAGTGAGGTGGTCTTGGACTACACACAATTAAAAGTCCCAAGGTAGGTATAAATGTGATGCTATACAATTATTAGTTACCTTTTTTGGCGACCTCATATACATAAAAGATCCCCTTCAGTCATGAACGACCGTGGAATTACACATAGAACGTTTCGGATAAGTCACTTCATCAGAATTCTCTACTTCACATTTTAAGCTATGTTTCTACTTGATATTTGCCAACAGACACCAAAACTTGTACCGCACACAACGGAGTTTAATGCTTTACATTGAGAGACAAACATACACATTTATATACTTTTTACTTTATAAAGTGTGTAAAAGTTTTATAAGGTTTGGTAAACGTGTAAAACATACTCTACAAGAAAGTATTGAGCAATCCTTTAGTTTAAAGTAAAATCGTTATTACATATAGTTTGACATGACAACGCACACACATATGTATAAACACATACATGCATACATACATACACACATACACACATGTATATATATATATATATATATATATATTCTTTTATTTGTTTCAGTCATTTGACTGCGGCCATGCTGGAGCATCGCCTTTAGTCGAACAAATCAACTCCACGACTTATCCTTTATGAGCGTAGTACTTATCCTATCGGTCTCTTTTGCCGAACTACTAAGTTAAGGGGACGTAAACACACCACAATTGGTTGTCAAGCGATGGGGATGGGGAACACCGCACAAATACACGCACACAAATATGTGCAACGGGCTTCTTTCAGTTTCCCTCTACCAAATCCACTCATAAGGCTTTGCCGAAGGTGCCACGCAGTGGGACTGAACCAGGGACCATCTGGTTGGTAAGCAAGCTACTTAGCACACAGCCACTCCTGCGCCTATGGCCATTCCTGCACCTATATACACGAGAAAAGCCATTGCCAAGAAGACTTACTGAAATGCTTCATAATTGTTGCCATGTGATGCTCTTATATGACTTTTAAGCCTAGCCAAGCTTTTACACATTTCATTACTTGCTAGACAACTGTGCTGGCTGGCAGGAGAAACAGGTGCCACCATAAGCACTCTCTTGATATGTCTCCTTAGACCTCCATCTGAGAGGCACACCTTTCCACATCAAGAATCTTGCACACGAAATACACATACGAAATATATATATATATATATATATATATATATACACACATATACATATATATATATACATATACATACAAACATATACATACATATATACATACATACAT
>NC_068985.1:95935925-95936658 GCF_001194135.2 Octopus bimaculoides | reverse complement strand
GCAATGTAACGAACCTTTTTAAAAATAGGCCTAACTTCAGGATGGAATTTAGGCCTACCTCAGGATAGAATCTGTAGGTAGTATTATACTACCTTCAAATTCCATCCTGAAGTTAGGCCTATTTTTTAAAAGGTTCGTTACATTGCGCGTGTGTGTATTTATCGTAGAATTGGTGGGGTTTTTTTAAGGTTTCGCTTTAATTTTTTAGCAAGCGGTATCTTTACCTTTCTTTTCTTTAAATATTTTATACCTGTTTAGGTAGAAGTCTTGCTAGCCACCTCATTATTACTGTTTTTAACAGTAATAATACTTCACATATTTACATATATAAGCTCGTTTTTCTAGCGTTCATAATTTTCACATCGTCTTGTTTTTACTGCCTTGTTCTCACTGTCCTGTTTTTGTTAGCACTTTCACCCTCCGCAAAAAATTCCAAATTTTATTTAATCTGCTTTGCGGAAAGGACTGTTTTAACGAAGTCGCGGATTGTCCTTACCTTCGAAACGCGGAGTAGATGAAACAGAGGACAACTGATGAAGGGAATATTCTTTACGTTGCATGTCTCATTTCTCTGTTTGTTTGTTTGCTTTTTTTTGGTTGTTCGAAAGAAAGTTTGTTTTCTATGTTTTTGTTTTTGTTTTCGTTTCTTATTGTGTCTACGTTTTTTTTTAATGTCCTGTACTCGTATATGCATGTATATATACATATATATGTAGGTATGTACATATATGTA
>NC_068985.1:95934060-95935825 GCF_001194135.2 Octopus bimaculoides | reverse complement strand
TATTAACGCTACAATAAATATTTCTGTTATTCATCTCAATCGGTTGTGTTTTATCGTCTTCCTTTACTGGCCATTTACGAAATCACTATGTTATCGAAGCATAACATATATATATCACTTAATATAATTTTGTGTTCGACCGTGTGACGCGTTTAAGAAAGGAGCCCTGTTTTTTTTTCCATTCGTCACCATTTCTCCTTTTGGGTTCGTACGGTCGTTCTTACATATATATACATTAGGTGCGCATTCAACCTGAACTTTATTATTCCACACTGAAGCAATGTATTCTTAGGTTAAGCCTCATTGAACACGTCTATTATCAAAGGTGTTTAAGCTGTGACCCACCCGTTTCTATTCAAGACGTCTGGGTGTGATTTGTACGTGATTACAACAGAATATAAATAACACCAAATGGATAACGTGTTTTTAGTAAATTGAACACATACAATACAGAAATTATGACATCGTGTACGATTAAAGAGTAACTTTGACCGGAGGCATGCACTATTTCAGCAGTTATAGTGTTAACAGAATGAGACTAATGGGCGCAGCTGTTTGAACTCTGGTGATTTGGCACGGCTGACTGGGCATTCAGCCTGTTTTGATGACAGTAATTTTTGGCGCGCGCACGCACATCCACTCGTACACATGTACACACATCCACGCACATAGACAACATACATGTATGCACGCGAGGAAATATACACATATAGATAGAGTGAGTGAGGGAGAGAATAGGTAAAAGAGAGAGAGGGTGGGGAGAGAATGAAAGAAACATTTAAAACGTCTGATGTCAAATAAGTCAGCATTGAATCAGCGGCGCCAAATAGGTGATGCCAAAACAGCCGTGCCGAAACGTGTTACTCTCAGGTTGAAGCGAATCTTGGATCAATAACCGATACTTTGGAAGGTATATTTTAACAATCTAGTGACAGGAAATAACATTTGATGCCTAAAATATGACACGTGAGATGTAACAGGCAATGAAGATTCTGTAGAATTAACACTGGCAATGTGAATTATATCATAAGCAGCTGTCTGAAACTGGTAACAACAGAAACTGAAGCTCTTTAGTTCGGCATTTTGTGGTCCGCAACGCCCATAGACCGGTACATTTTTAATCTGTCGCTATTAATTTGCAAATCTGCCACCATACGGAGCTGTTTGTTACCTCAACTGTTTATGTTTACACCGGCAGCAATTGCTGAGTGTCTGTGACACAGTCCTGTTAATTTCATATATTCACTTGTAATTTAGTCGTTCAGGATATCATCCGAGAGACTAAAAGCCATAGTCTGGCAACAGCCATGCTCAAAGCTTGTCTGAATTAAAGTAGTTCAACCTGTACTAGATGTTATTTGTCGGCATGGCTGTATAAAAATTCAGATAAATGACCAAGGAAGAGAATTCGTAAACTGAATGTCTGCAGAACTACATAAACCGACAGTAACACAGCAGCACATAACAAGTGCTTATCACCCACAAGCAAATGGCCTCGTGGAGCGACAGAATCGCACTATAAAAGGTGTTTTTATCAAATCCCTTGAGAACTGTGGCAACTGAGTTGAATGCTTATCGGCAGTTCTGTTTGTTATCGAACAGGCAAACATTCTTCAACACATTCTTCTTTTACTCCGTTTCAAATTTTATACAAGCAAGCTACACTTCCAGTTGAACTACAGTACAACCCAACTGCCAAAGATCGGGACAGTTTTAGAAATGATCAATCTATATCCATAAAAATTGATGCAGTGACAGCTATTCG
>NC_068985.1:95932327-95933589 GCF_001194135.2 Octopus bimaculoides | reverse complement strand
TATTTCGTCTGTCTTTACGTTCTAAGTTCAAATACCGCTGAGGTCGACTTTGCTTTTCTTCCTTTCATGGTCGATAAATTAAGTACCAGTTGCGTACTGGATCGATCTAATCGACTGGCCTTCTCCCCCCAAAATTTCGGCGAAGAGAAACGTGAAATAAAGTATTTTGTTTAAGAACGCAACGCACAACCCATACCGGGAAACGAAACCATGATGTTACGATCATGAATGCAATATCCTAGCCACTCGGCCGAATTCAGGTAAAAAAAAAAAATTGGGGTCGATGTAATCGACTTAATCCATTTGTCTGTCCTTATTTGTCCCCTCTATGTTTAGCCCCCTGTGGGCAATAAGGAAATAAATATTATCAATAAATAAACAAATTAAAATAAGAAATGTTAACAGTAAATAATTTCAAACATATTGTGAAAAAGCGGAAGTAACCCTTGGAAATAAATTTGAAGCGGAAAATAAATTCAGCTTACGACATTTGTTGCCCAATACACAGGTTAAAGTGTGATTTCCATGTGATAAACATTTGAAAATAAAGTATTACCGTAGTGGGAACTTGTGTGAGAAAAAAAGAAAGAAATAACTCTCTACAGTTGTAAGTATTTCGGGTTTCCGACGGAAATGTTGGTCAAGAAATGTGCTGTGAGAAACTATCGTGAAATTTAAGTTTAATGAATTTAGAATAGAAGTTTGCAAGTCATATGCTAACGTGTTTGTATATTTATATAATTATGTTGCAACTGGGATGAGCGATTGCGTGGTAGGTTTGCAAGCTTTTAAAATGAGCCAGTAACTAGCTCACTGGTTTTCTCACACCGAAAGGAATATGGTTGTGTCTGTGAATCGGTGGGGATTTTATTCGTAAAGGATAAAATTTTCCGCTTTTTTGCTGATGTTTAAATCCTTCGTCACTATACATCAATAAAAGATATACATACATACGTATATAATAAATAAATATAAATATATGCATATATCCATACATATATGTACATACCTACATCTATATGTATACATACATGCATATATGGGTACAGGACATTAAAAAAAAACGTTAAACAATGAGAAAAGAAAACATAAAAACGAAAACAGAAAACGAACTTTTTTCGAACAACGAAAAAACAAAGAGAAACGAGACATGCAACATAAAGAGTATATCCCTTCGTCATCATAAGTACACACACGCACATAAGTACACATACATACTCATATATATATTACACACACACACACACACACACACACACACA
>NC_068985.1:95924191-95931575 GCF_001194135.2 Octopus bimaculoides | reverse complement strand
GTGTGTGTGTGTGTGTGTGTGTGTGTGTGTGTGTGTGTGTGTGTGTGTGTGTGTGTGAGTGTATATATAGCAACGAGTGAACAAACGAAGGAAAGTAACATTGAGCGTATTGAGTTTGAGTTGCTTCACTCAGCCCTGCACTAATTGTAGTTTCATGGGTCCATAGGACACATTGCTTTCGTCTGACGAAATGTATTCGGAGTATCTGACGAGGTGGACGTGTCCAACTCTCTTACTAAACTTATGTAATATACAGCAGAGTCCAACTATTATTAAATGTGTTTGTATGTGTGTTTTCTGTATTTAATCATTGAAATTCTTACTCTGTGTAAAGACCTGGTCTCTAACAGAGATACAAAACTACATCTTTGAAATTTAGATAACGAAAACAATGTCATATGTACAGTGTACGATGAATAAATTGTCGTCTAAATTTCGCAAAAATGAAAATAAAACTAACATCAAATTTCTGGCAAAGTGAATTGCGTCATAGTGCTGTTTTTCGCACAGGCGGTGCTTAACTGACCCTACTATACTGTGTAGTCGACAAAACCAAAAACAAACAATGTACATGCGCGAAATTAAAAATATAAAATGGTGACAATTCACCTATCGCACCCTGTATATATGTATGTATGTACGTATGTATGTATGTATGCGTACTTTCACACACTTTCCATCTACCAAATTCCACTCACAAAGTAAAAGTCAACATAAGTCTATAGTAGAAGACACTTGCTGAAGGTGCCGTATGTGATCGAACCTGGAACAGCAGCCTTCTTAACACCACAGCCATCCTCACGTCCATAAATGACACAGGTAATGATTATAAATGATGTTGATTAAGGTGGTATGCTGGTAGAATCGTTAACGCACATCAGAAAATGCCAAGCAACATTTCCTCTGGCTTTATGTTCTGAGTTCAAATTCCGCTAAGGATGACCTTGCTTTTCACCCTTTCGGGGGTCGATTAAATAAGCACCAGTAGAGTACTGGGTTCGATGTAATGTACTTTTGCCGTTCCCCGCAAATTTCAAGCCTTGTGCCTTTAGTAGAAAGTTGAAGAAATTATGAAGACCACTTCAAAGCAAGCAGCTGGCGATTTGACAAACCAAGCAACGTTGTGTATGGTTTGGCTGCTTTATTTTCTCAGTTGAGTTGTATTAGTTTCAAATGTCATGAATGGATCAGTTTTCACACTTAATGCCGAACGTCTGAAACGAAGGCAATGGGGGGTTAAAATCACAACGAAAGGCGTCTAAATTCCATCTGTTAATGCTTGTTTCAATATCCGGAAGCCTTAGTTCAAGAATATATTTATTATATTGGATAGACAGACATAGTAATAAGTACTTCTGAATTATGGCAAGCTGTAAGCTCCTTTCTGGGCAACCAACATTTGAATATTGGGCAAGGAACACACAAGCTGGAGTTGGTTTACATATACCGAATTACTTTACCGAGACGTACCAAAGGTGAAATTCATACTGAACTATTCATAGTTTATTTTCACCCAGATTTCATCCACACGTTGTAATATCAGTCATTTAAAAAAAAAAATTACTTCCCGATATGGCTGTGTAGTTAAGAAGCTCGCTTGGCATTCACATCATTTCGGGTTCAGTTCCACTGAGCAGTACCTTAGCCAAGTGTCTTCTAATATAAGCCCGGGACGACCAGTGCCTTCTGAGTGAATATTGTAGAAAAAAAAACTGTATGAAGGATGTGTGTGTGTGTGTGTGTGTGTGTGCATGCATGCGCGTGTTTGTATCTGTGTTTGTCTCTCACCATTGCTCTATGACCGGCGTTGGTGTATCTGCGTCCCCCTAACTTAGCGGTTCAGCAAAATAGACCGATAGAATAAATATTATGCTTTTAAAAAATAAGTACTGGGATCGAATCACCCGACTAAAAATTCTCCTGAGCGGTACCCCAGCATGGCCACAATCTAATGAGTGAAACAGGTAAAAGCTAAAAGATAAAAGATCTCTACTGATCTATTTGACATCTGGTAAGATGCTTAACTAAACTGATGCAGGCCACAGATTCACTGCTCACATATACAATGCCTCCATCCAAATGAGGATCATATTGTTACTTAGGCGTTCAATGATTTATTGTGTAGAGTGCAGCGAAGCAGTTTGACTATACAGGGTGATTCAAAAGTCACTATACATAGGAAAAATTTATTTTTTAATAAGAAACAGTTAAATAAAAAAAAAACTATTTCTTATAAAAAAATAAATTGTTCTTAGGTATAGCGACTTTTGAATCACCCTGTATTGAGTCACCCTGTATTGAATCACCCTGTATTGAGTCACCCTGTATTGAATCACCCTGTATTGAATCACCCTGTATTGAGTCACCCTGTATTGAGTCACCCTGTATTGAATCACCCTGTATTGAATCACCCTGTATTGAATCACCCTGTATTGAATCACCTGTATTGAGTCACCCTGTATTGAATCACCCTGTATTGAATCACCCTGTATTGAATCACCCTGTATTGAATCACCCTGCATTGAGTCACCCTGTATTGAATCACCATGTATTGAGTCACCCTGTATTGAATCACCCTGTATTGAATCACCCTGTATTGAATCACCCTGTATTGAGTCACCCTGTATTGAGTCACCCTGTATTGAATCACTCTGTATTGAATCACCCTGTATTGAGTCACCCTGTATTGAATTACCCTGTATTGAATCACCCTGTATTGAGTCGCCCTGTATTGAATCACCCTGTATTGAATCACCCTGTATTGAATCACCCTGTATATCTCATTCATTGTCACTGCGTAGTATATTCTGTATGCCTGCAAGCTGTTTCTGAGCTGGTTTAACCCAGTTCTGCACAAATAGTGCACGTTACGATCAAAGATTATTCAATTTTTTATTCAGACACAATGTAGTTAAGATTATATTATTCAATGAGTCACTTTTAAAAAGCTGTCAGGTGTGCTTTTAAGAAAAATTAAGATACGTTCCTTATAGAGCTTGATCGAACAACTACATACAATTTTTCCTCATTTAGTTATTGTTTAACTCCAAGTTAACTCTCATTTAACCGATATATGATTTAAAATATTCCAACCGTGATCATCCGTTTCTTTTTTTTTCTTAATACAGATCACTCTGGATCATATTATCTAATGTGTCCTTTCTGTTTATTAAACATGTGATAATAGGTCGAGCTATTTCAAATAGGTTGAGCAATTGCGTAGACCAGTAATATTCAACTGGGCGCATGTAACCCTTAGCGGTCCACAATATTTCTTCGCTAAAATTTAAATGTAATAAATTGATTATATTTCTATATACACCAAAACTTTTAACAGTTTTTTTTTTTTACAGAATTCCGAATAATATTCAATTATAAAAATATAAAAGGACTTTTTTAAACACCAAATGGTTAATGGGGTCCACCTGAGTAAAATAAAAATCAAAAAAGTCCATAGATGAAAAAAAAAATGGTTGAAAACCACTGGCGAAGAAGCTTTCTCATTAGCTTGTGTGAATTGTTTAAACAATTGTAATTCTCATGTAGTGGGGATGAAGTGGAGAAGATATTTTTCTGAGAGTTGTTACAGTGCAAGAAACATGTTTGGTGGTGTTCATTCTGCTTGGAATACCAGTTTTGGTGACGGAGTTAGAGATAATGATTTGATGGTATAACATTTAACTCCTCAGTAATACTGTCCCAACGGCCATTGCTAATATACAAGAGGATAATTGCACAGCGTTCGTTTTCTTCAATCAGATCCCAAACTATAGCTATGGATGCACCAAAGTGGATGTACATTCCATTGCTAACACTACACCCCCAGTTAAGTAAACCAGAAGCTATTAGGATACACCCAAATTGAATAACTGCAGATTTACTAATGGAAATAAGTTACACCCAAAGCATAATTGACGTCATTGAAAATTTGTGACATTTCCTCAAAGCTCCACCTACTTCCCTAGAATCTCTTTTGTCGTCTTTTATTTATAGAATCATTTTTTTTCCTCATATTACTCGAACTCATGACAAAGATCTGAAATTATTTATTTGTGTGTGATAAATACAGTAGGTAAGTGTCACAAAGTTGAAAGAGAGTCACAGTACAAGCGTCCCTCTTATGTTTCCTCTCAGAATTTTTTTACAAATTGGGCTAAAAACGATTTTTCAATCTTTCGATGCTTAATTTTTTCCTCTCGCACAACAATCCTAGAATCTCAAACAATGTTGTATATAATTGTCTTCTTAATAATCATTGAAGAATTTAATTTATTTTTAATGGTTGAACTCGAAGTTGATAAAGCTATTAGTAATAGCTTCTGAATGTTAGGGTAAAAAACACTTGTCAGTTGTAAGACATTTTTTTCTCAGTCTTGTTTACGTGCATATATAATACTGCAATGGCTAACACCCACTGTATCAAAAACAAGCGAGATAAACACGTCCCCACAGCATTTAAACACACACACGCACACACACACACACAGAGAAAATAATAAGAACATATTGAAGCAAATTATTTGGTCTTTTGGTCTTTGAAAGCGGAAATAGTGACATTTCTGCAGAAAATAATATTTTTCAGATCTAGTGATACGCTTGGCGAAAAAAATACTCTTTCTCAAACGCACACTCACACAGACACGCGCACACACACAAACAAAAAAGTATATGCCCCACAAACACATATACACAAGCTTTGCCAAACGAAAGCAACTCTATTTTCAATGAAAGCGGAGGTACTAGCTTCATCTTTTACAAATGTGGTTTGAAATAAGCTAATTTTCGTAGCACAACATGTGCCCAATTTCAGAGCCCAACTGGTCAGCACTGTTATGATTTGGGACAATATGTTGTTGAATGTGGTGTCTTTGAATATTTCACTCTTCATAAACAAACAAAATGACAAAATAGTTCCTGCAGTTGTGACTCTGTAATGAGTGCTGAGAAAAAGACATTACAACCTGTCCGTTGAAGACAGAAAACCCTAGTTACTACACATGTAGCATTGTAGCTCATTTAAGGGCTTTCTGTCCAGAGAAGCAGTGGAAGCCAAAAGAAGACAAAATAACAGCAAAGACACATCAAGGAAACTACTGTTTCTAGTCAGACCCTCGTTGCAACTCCGAAAACGTCGAAAGAGATCTCGTCCCGATGAGAACCTCATCTGGTCATCAAAGAAAAGTCGGATTGAGACTATTGGCTGCGGCTGTTGGGCTGCTGACGATCTGACACGGCTGGCTGGACCTAGAGCCTGTTTTACAAAAAGTAGGTTTTGTCAATGTAGGCAAAAATGTGCGCATGCGCAGAAATATACGGGCAAGATAAAGTGAGGAATGGGGAAGAGAGAGAGAGACCTTGCACATTACATACAAACATAAGGAGATGCTCACATACGAAAAAGAGGGAGAGAAAGGGAGAGAGAGGAAGTACGACAGATATACTGATTTCAAAATTTGGCACAAGACCAGCAATTTAGGGGTGGGAGTAACTTGGTTATATCGACCCCAGTGCTCAACTGGTATTTATATTATCAATCCTGAAAGGACAAAAGCAAAGTCGACTTCGGTGGAATTTGAACTCAGAACGTAAAGACGGATGAAATGCTGCAAAACATTTTGCCCGGAGTTCTAACGATTCAACCAGCTTGCTGCAAGTGGAACTAAATATTGTTTTTAAATTTTGGCACAAGGCCAGCAATTTAGGGGCAGGGTAAGTCGATTGCATCAACCCCAATACTCAACTGGTACTTATATTATTGACCTCGAAAGGACGAAAGACAATGCCGACCTCGGCTGGGTTTGAACTCAGAACATAAAAACGGAGTATGCCGCTATGCATACTACCCAGCTCGCCGCCTTAGAACGAGAGAAATATTAAAACGAAAAATGCATTAAAACGAAAGAAACATTAAAATAATTGATGTCAAATAGATCCGCATCGAATCAGCGATGCCGAATAACGTGACACCAAAACGGCTGCGCCAAAACGTCTCATATCCGAAAAAAATAAGGTACGCAAGATGGTGTATATCTTTGGGAATTTTCATGGTGTCTAGAACAAAAATAAAAATGATGATTGTATGGTCGGAACGTCTTTTACAATAGTTCTACTCGATCAGGGTTGACCTAGGGCTAAACAATAAATACAGGAGTCTAAATCTTTGATATTCTGTTTATTTCCAAAGGAAGCTAGTGATTTCAATTACGTCATTAGGAAAGGCATTACCGCCACCGTATCCTTATTTTCCACTCTGATAAATTCAAATAGATCGAAATGAAGCTAAATATAGATATATCACGTGGGTCATACAGCGATATTAGCCTGTTGCTGTTGTTGTTGTTGTTGTTGTTGCTGCTGCTGCTGCTGCTGCTGTCATTGGCGTTCTTGTTATTGTCTTGGGTTCTTTTGTTATTCTTGTTATTATCTTTGTTATTGTTCTTTCATTCTAAATTGACCGAAAGACGTTTGTGATCAAAGGGCGTTATCGCGACAACTCCCAGTTATTATTTATTTTTAGAATTATGTTGTTGTACATGTACTTCATCTTCAAATTTGTTTTTAGTAATGTCTGTCTGTCTGTCTATATATATGTGTGTGTGTGTGTGTGTGTGTGTATTGGTCTAACGACCCTCCATGTTTGTTTTCGTTCGGTTTCCTTGTC
This sequence comes from Octopus bimaculoides, assembly GCF_001194135.2. Lineage (NCBI taxonomy): Eukaryota > Metazoa > Mollusca > Cephalopoda > Octopoda > Octopodidae > Octopus > Octopus bimaculoides. The sequence continues at coordinate 95,924,914 of NC_068985.1, read as the reverse complement.
TTTCTCCACTGTCCTGTTTTTGTTCCCAACTTTGACCCTCCATAAATCCCCAATTTTATTTTGGTGTTTGTGGGAGCAACTGCATTCGAAGATTCATATTGTCGTTCAAAACTCGAAACGAGGAGTAGATAGGCAGCCGACAACTGATGAAGGGTCGATCTTTATGTTACTTGTCCTGTTTATGATTTGTTTCTCTCGTTGTTTGCGTATTCAACTCATTCGTTTTCGTATTTCATGCATATATACATACATATATATATATATAATACGTATGTATGTAGAAATATATGTGTGTCTGTAAGTGTTTTATTACTCTGTTCGTGTTACCTTTCCAGCTGTACCATCCAGTCGGTGTTACACTTGGAGTCTTATATTTTCGAACAAGGGAATCTAGCACCCCCACTCAGTTCAAAACAATATCTGTGTATCGCTATTTCCGGGTTACTTCCCTACATTAGCACAGAATAATTGCTCGGCTAGAGATGGCGCTGCCAAATCCTCATTCGAAATATATAGTTTTCAAAGTGACAACTAGCCACTGATCTATAAATTAGAAAATTACTATTTTTAAATCTCACAACCAGCCGGAGACGATGTCTCCTGGGGCTAAATTACAGCAACATTCGTCCTAAACCAGGACTGCCATGTTATGTTGGCAAACAGTCTTTATTATCATTCTTCTTCTTCTTCTTCTTCTTCTTCTTCTTCTTCTTCTTCTTCTTC
>NC_068985.1:95921637-95923934 GCF_001194135.2 Octopus bimaculoides | reverse complement strand
TTATGATCATTATCATCATCATCATCGTCATCATCATCATCATCATCATCATCATCATCATCATCATCATCTCCACATAGAGAGGTCGTGAGCAAACAGAGACATCAAGTACACTCTGTGAATGATGAAATATAAATTACTTGCACCGCTGTGACATTGTTATGGACGTGCAAGCACAAATGAATACATGCACGCAATTATGCATGTATATATACATGTATCTATTTATATACATATATATTTATTTATCTCTATATATACATATGACGTATGTATTGTGCAATTATGAGCAAATATTCAAAAGAACGTTTCTGTAGATGTTTGTGAGTGTATGTGTGTTGTATATTTTGATATTTTCAAAACAAAATTGTAACTATACAAACTCTGTTTATTCATGGATATTATTTATGTAATGGGTGTGTTTGTATGTGATGTGTGAGAAAGTGTGTTCATATAAGACGCACACATACACAATGGATACAGATCTATGTATGTATATATTGTGTGTAGGTATATGCATCTGTGTGTGTGTATGTATATATATATATATATATATATATATATATATAAATAATACAGAATGGGACAAGAACGCAAAACATCCAGATAGTTTAGGTGATACAAGAAAGGGACAAAACATGCAGATAGACAATATAAAGAAAACATGGAGATGTCATTTGGAGTTTTCTCTCTTTAGTCGAGATCCAGATTATCCTTGAAATTTCGGCTGGTTATTCTCGATATTGCTCCAATCTGGCCAGCCCCAAAGGAAAAACTAAGCTATATACATATATATATAGGAAGGAATTTGCGGTGGTGAAGCTATTAATACATACTACAACATTCAGACCGATAAGTATTAGTCGTGAAATGTTTCTGTTTAGGACCGTTAAATCCAGGATATCCAAAAGTCGTTATGGTCACGGCTGACACGCCTTTGATCATTGGTCTTCTCATTCAGGACCAACCTAGGGCTAAATCACTATAACATCGGCAACGCACCATACACTACACCTTCCATCATATCTCTCCTCTTCCTGTTACCCTTTCATCTTCATAGTATTTCCCCCACAGCACACCCACCTCTAACTGATCTTGTAAATATTTGCATGAAACCTTCCACTTCTGAGCTAAATGTGAAATCTACCATTTAGCTTCCCTTTGATGCAACACACATTGCATCAGATGTCAGTTGACGTAATATAATATATTCGAAATGTCGTGCAAATGTCAGGATGTGCATATTATTGCAATCGTTGCATCGTCTGGATTGTTGCCATCTTTTGCAGACATCAGAGAAATTACATGTTAACTTCTTAACAACAAAAATCATAAAATGTGCAAAGTTCACAAGAAATCGTAATTTCTATGTAAGTATATCTTTATTATATTCCATTACTGAACACCATGACAACAAGCTATTTTGTCAATCTGAGGACCACAATAACTCACTTAGGGGCCACTAGTGGGATGCAGAACGAGAGAAAGACCCAAATCTACTGTTTACAATTCGGTCTGAGATCCCTTCAACATCTGATATGTAACACACCGTACAACTGTACAGGCAATGTCAATTTGATAAAGAGAGCATGAGGTAGTGCACAGCAGAAACATTTGACCATGACAAACAAATTATTTGTGCTGGCTGTTCACCAAGAAGTTGCGGCACCGCTTAGTTAAACTGAAGATTTAATCCTTCTTACAAACCTATTGTTGTTGCTTTAGATCAGTGCTCCGCAACCGGTGTGCCGCAACCAGTGTGTCGCAACCGGTGTGCCGCAGTGTAACCTGAATATAATTTTCCCCCATACGTTTGGTTACATTTTTAGTTCAGGTGTGCCACCAAATTTTGAAAAGAGTATAAGTGTACTGCAAGTGAAAAAAAGGTTGCGGAGCATTGCTTTAGATCAGGGCCTTCTTAAGAATATCTATGACCATTGCTTTAGATTAGGCTAATTAGAAATGAGTTGAAGCTAATGATTACGTTTATGTGAACTAAATATGTGGAAAGAATGAATTTCAAATATACACATATAACTCTCTTTTACTCTTTTAATTGTTTCAGTCATTTGACTGCGGCCATGCTGGAGCACCGCCTTTAGTCAAGCAAATCGACCCCAGGACTTATACATATATATAGAGGAAAAATCAAAACCAAGGCAGAACAAGTATCTCAAGGGTTTTACTTGAACAAATTGACCCCAGAACTTATTCTTTGTAAGTCTAATACTTATTCTATCGGTCTCTTTTGCCAAACCGCTAAGTTATGGTAACAACATCGGTTGATGGGGGATGGT
>NC_068985.1:95918892-95919463 GCF_001194135.2 Octopus bimaculoides | reverse complement strand
TAAGATTCAGTTGAATTAATTACTTAAATTAAGGCATCTTGCTAGGTCGGTATAATCCGCCGCACACCCAAACAATATTAATTAAATATTAAATATCAAGACTCTGTGCAGGGGTGTTTGTACCTGATATTCCTTCCTATGGCTGTTTCAAGCAGTTTCAATTAAAGGAGCTGCTTGAAATGGTCGTAATGAATTGACACCTGTACATCTTTGTTACTCATATATATATATATATATATATATATATCCCTCACTCTTCCCTCTGTTTACCTATTATATATCAGCGTAATTGTCTATGAGTATACCTGGGGTCCATAAGGTACAATTGAAGCTTTAGTTCGTATTTCACCAGAAGTGTATCATTATTAAATCTTAGCGGTATTTCGACTGCTGCTACGTTCTGAGTTCAAATTCCACTGAGATTGACTTTGCCTTTCATCCTTCCGGGGTCGATTAAATAAGTACCAGTTACGCACTGGGGTCGATGGCCACGATCTAGTGACTGAAACAAGAAAGAGATATAAAAGAAAAAATAAAGCACACACACACACGCACACACACACACACACAC
>NC_068985.1:95917018-95918822 GCF_001194135.2 Octopus bimaculoides | reverse complement strand
TGCTGATAGCACCAGTCGTATTGATTTCTCGCCAAGTCACAAGTTCTCTTCAGTTGCAGCAGGGAACATATAAATGATTATTAATCTGACATTAATATCTTTCACACAAGCGTTAACGATCAAAATGGACAGAAATGGCTTCAACGGACGTTTCAAAGTAGGTCACAAAGTCGGCTGATCGGAACCTTATTTTTTTCTGTCACCTCCTTTATCTTTCAGGGGACGTTTTGGTCATTATTCCAAACTACCGTATATCTTCGGCTATAAGTCACACTTCTTTACCCTTGAAATTTTCACATAAAGTTGGGGGTACGACTTATAAGCGCATCCTATAAAAAAATCTTCAGATATTTTCTAGGTACAAGCCACGTCTGAAGTTCCGACAATTGGAATAACCGAAAAAAACAATCGTTAATTCCGAAGCCGAGAAGTACAAGGAAGACGATCTTTAGATATTTCTTTACTTTTGTTAGTATAAAATAAATAATTAATTTTTAAAAAGTGAGTTTAATGCTTGTTCGTTTTTGTATCGTACTTGTCTTTCTTTAATTCGACGCCATGTTATTTAATATAAAGAGAAATAGGTATTCGTATGATATCACTTTCAAGCTGAGAGTTGTTGAATACGCAAAGTCGCATTCGAATCTAGCTGCAAAAAAAGTCGCTGGGACTTATAGTCGGATCAATGATAAAACTCTCGATTTTAACCTTATAAGTCAGAGGTGCATCTTGTAGACGAGGGCGTTTTATAGTCGAGTGTATGCGGTACTCAAATAGCCACAGTTCCATTTGAAAGTAGAATGCAGGAATCCCACTCTACAAGACTTAAAACTATGGTAGTTTAGTTACCAATTTGTGAGAATCTGGCTTGCAAACCAGTTTTTGCCATAGAAGGGTATGTGTGGGTTTGTGGGCAAATCATACCCTTTTCCTGGTCTTCCAGTACTTCTTATAGGCACTTTTCTAGGAAAACCAATATGTGTGTGTGTGTGTGTATTGGGTTAGAAAACAGATTTAATAGATACAAATTAATTTATTAATTAATCAACATATTAACCAACAACTGTTTCATTTCTCAAATAAGATTAAAATTACAAAACATATATAAAAAAAATATAATTTTACATTTTAAATACCTTATAAGGAAAATCATCATGAGCTTCCTTATATGGTATTTAAAATGCAAAATTATATTTTTCTATATGTTTTGTAATTTTTGTAATTAATTAATGTGTATCCATTAGATCTCTGTGTTTTCTAACTCAATAAAAATTATTGATATCTTACGATATTCTATATAATATATTCATTAAAGGATTATCTCTTCAAATCTTAATATATTAAACCCGTATATCGTGGATAAATATCCCTATTAGAGGTTTGAATATTTTGATTGTGACTACATACATACATACATACATACATACATACATACATACTCTTTTATCTTTTTTTACGTGTTCCAGTCATTCGACCGTGGCCATGCTGGAGCACCGCCTTGAAGTGTTTTAGTCGAACAAATCGACCCCAGGACTTTTTCTTAAGCCTAGTATTTATTCTGTTTGTTACTTTTGCCGAACCACTAATGTTACCGGGCCGTAAACACACAAGCACCGGTTGTCAAACGGTGAGTGGGTGACGATCGAACACAGACACAAAAACATACACACACACCTCTCGTTAAGTGTTTACGTATTTTTCACTCGATGGTGATGTCCTGTACTTATTGTGTATTATTTATTTATTTATTATCAAACGACACGCAACCTTATCCACAGTAAGCTCTTATATATATATATATATA
>NC_068985.1:95915089-95916563 GCF_001194135.2 Octopus bimaculoides | reverse complement strand
TGACATCAGCAACATACTATTCCCGCTCGAGGGAGGGCGCGTGGTTTAGTGGTTAGGGCATTCGGCTCGCGATCGTAAGGTCGTGAGTTCGATTCCTGGCGACGCGTTGTGTCCTTGAGCAAGACACTTTATTTCACGTTGCTCCAGTCCACTCAGCTGGCAAAAATGAGTTGCACCTGTAATTCAAAAGGCCAGCCTTGTCACACTCTGTGTCACACTGAATCTCCCTGAGAATTACGTTAAGGGTACATGTGTCTGTGGAGTGCTCAGCCACTAGCACGCGAATTTCATGAGCAAGCTGTTCCGTTGATCTCATCAGCTGGGACCCTTATTGTCGTAACCGACGGAGTGCTTCTTAAATTCTCGCTGGTAAGAATAAATTAAATTTTTAAAATTGCTAAACCATTTAGAAGGACTACTCTGACCCGATTGTAGAACGTCTTTCTTTTTTTTACACGATTCGTAGGTTCGAGTTCCACGAGCAGCCTTCAACTTTTTCAATTCAGATAATTTTTAAACCCAATATTTCAACACTGTTATTCATAGCTCTATCTGCTTCGTGATTCACACTTCCAAAAAACATTTTTTTTTTCATGTTCTCGAAGTTTCTGAATTTTCATGACACCGACGATATATCTTTACAACTTCCACACCTTCACAATTTAAACTGTAAAGATAATTTATGGACACCGTGCGCGCGCGCGCGCGTGTTGTACGTACGTACGTTCGTGCGTGCATGTGTACCTTTGTGTCAACTCCCTAATACTATAAAAATAGCTGTAAGCTCCTAACACATTAATATCTTGTAGTAAATGCCAATGAACACGAACATGCTAATTAACAAAACATTTACATATCTCCTTGCAAACAGAAACGAGTTTCAACCTGCGTGTGAACGTCGAGTCTAACATACGAAGAGTTTAACAGATACGTGAAACAGGGAAGCCGTTGCTACTTAATTCTTATGATGTCGTCAGCTACCGCTTATAACTCTACAGCTATTGGTTTATTACATTAGTAGTGAATAAACCACTAGCATACTAACAGTTAGTAATGTCTTTTCAGACTGGTACCGACTGTCAGTGTTTGGGTCTTGACTGGAATATAATACAAAACGCCGTGTTCTTAAAGGAATTCCTGACATCCGTTTATATTAGTTTCAAGGCGATTTATGCTGCAAGAGATAAATATATTTGACGTCATCTTTTATCATTATTATTATTACTATTGTTGTTGTTGTTGTTAATCGACCCCAGTGCATAACTGGTACTTATCTAATCGACCCCGAAAGGATGAAAGGTAAAGTCGACCTCTGCGGAATTCGAACTCAGAACGTAAAGTCAGATGAAACACCGCTTAGCATTTCGCACGAGGTGTTAACGTTTCTTTCAGCTCGCCGCCTTTCTGATTTTAATGACAATTATTTCTACGCTAGGCACAAGGCCTTGCAAATTTTTTTTTTGGTGGTGGTGGT
>NC_068985.1:95908562-95915079 GCF_001194135.2 Octopus bimaculoides | reverse complement strand
GCGGAATTTGAACTCAGAACGTCACGGCAAACGAAATACCGCTCAGCATTTCGCCCGGCGTGCTAACGATTCTTTAATTCTATAATTCTTTAATTCTATAATAATGTTAGACAGATGTCACCGAACAGATTTAACTGGGTCACCTTCATTGTCTTCTATACTGGCAATTTTTAAGAGTTTCATACATCCTTACAGAAATGTTTCCCAGGACAATAGAAATAGATATTGTGCATGAAACAATATATAAATGGAGACATTATTTATTGTGTGGTCATTATTATCTAAGGATGCAGATTATTACTTAATTGCTAGAAACTTTATTATAATGACCCATCCACAGGACTCTGATGGTTGGAATCTCATTTGGCCGAGATCCATATATGCATGCGAGCGTGTGTGTTCGTGAATGTGTGCACGTGTTTGTGCAGATTGCCGATAAATCACGTTAATTCTGTGCATCATGCAGAAATAACATAAGGATGTTTATGATACCCGGGTTGCACAGATAACCCTTTGTCTCGCTTTGTCATCGGAGAGGCAATGAAGCAGAAATGATTCCATTGTAAAACCTAAAACAAATGATAGTATTGTTCACCCAAACATATACATAGGCGCAGGCAGGGCTGTGTGGTTGAGAAGCTCGCCTTACAACCCGCTGATTTTAGGTTCAGACCCGCTGCGTGGTGCCTTGGGGAATATGCAACCAATTCCTTGTGAGTGAATTTGGTTGACAGAAGCCTGTTGTATAAAAGGCGGCGAGCTGGCAGAAACGTTAGCACGTCGGGCGAAATGTTTAGCGGTATTTTGTCTGCCGTTACGTTCTGAGTTCAAATTCCGCCGAGGTCGACTTTGCCTTTGATCCTTTCGGGGTCGATATACTAAGTACCAGTTATGCACTGGGGTCGATGTTATCGACTTAATCCCTTTGTCTGTCCTTGTTTGTCCCCTCTATGTTTAGCCCCTTGTGGGCAATAAAGAAATAAGAAACGTTAGCACGCCGGGCGAAATGCTTAGCAGTATTTCGTCTGCTGCTACGTTCTGAGTTCATATTCCACCGAGGATTCAACGTTAATTAACAAGATTACTTTTCAATTTCAGTAGATGAAGTGACACAATTTGGTATATCACCTGCAAACGGAAAAAATTTCGTTATTTTCTTTGCACATCTAAAACCATACACATTTAATAAAGATTAGAACTAGCAGTCGAATCTACGAAGAAAACCTTGACAAGTCTGAGACATACTAAGGCAATACTTCCCAAACTTTTTCTTCCGGTGTCCCACTTTTTAATAACAAAATGTCTGTCTGGTGCCCATCAACATTTTTATTTTTTAATATAGAAACACGATTTTTAATTCAATTACCTGGCTGACGGATATCTTGACTCATTTAGTGAGAACCCTGTACCTGGTGCACACGGCACAGATTCTTGATTTGAGGGGACAATTTTGTTAACTTCAGCCGTAAATAATCATATTTTGTAATTTCAAGCCGGTTTCTCTTGGCTTCCAGCAAATTGTCATTCGACCACATAAGACGAAGAAAAATGAATCAATTGTTCTCTTGCTGATGTGGAGATGTTGGAGTATTTCCTTTCAACCTCGTCACATAGCCACATATTTGTACCTTTTAATTTAAACAAAGTCTTCACTGATTCATCATGCTGCAATTCTGATAACTCTTCTTGGTACTGAACGGCAGCATCAGAAACGTCAGTCATTAGAGTTAACCAAGAGTTAACCAATTCATTGCCTTCAAATCTCAAAATCTGTCGTTGAAGTCTTTTATCAAGATATTCAAATGGTAAATAATTACAGTGGCAGCATCATTCGTTATCTTACATTTACTCAACCAGTATAACTGACTGAAATTTCTTTCGGAAACATTTTTTTGGTTCATTTCAAGGGCTGTAATGAATCCCAAAATCTTTGTTTTCGCATCAACAAGCATCAGGTTTGCACCTTGGAATTGTTTATTCAAGTTTCCAACTTTCTCAAAGATGTCTGTCAAATAACTGACAAACGCTTTTCTATCCGTTGTTGACAGCATTTTCATTTCACGTTTATCACCGAGAAACTCATTAAGCTGATCAAATAATTCCATGAACCTTTTTAAGCTATTTCCACTTGATAGCCACCTTACTTCTGTATGAAGCAATAATCGAACATGCTCGGCACTTTGATTTACACAAAACTGCTTAAAAAGACGTTCGGCTTTGGATTTGATTTAATGCTATTGATATAGTTGATCACAGCTCGTAGAATCTCGTTAAGAACAGGGGACAGTTTCTTGGCAACCAAGTTTTCTCGGTGTATGACGCAATGGACAATCAACATGTTAGGATTTTCGTCTGTCATCATTTTTAAGCATCCCGTTTTCTTGCCTGTCATAGCAGATGTACCGTCTGCTGCGCATGACAGTAAGTTTTCTTTTGATATTTTGTTTGCATCTAAATAGTGTTTAAGTTTACTGTGGATATCCTATGCAGTTGTGGTTGTTTTCAATGATTCGCAAAATAACATCTCTTCCTGAAAAACCTCGTCCTCAATATATCTCACATAAGTCAATAACAGGGCCTCACTGTCCCGACATGGAGACGAGTTGCGCGGGGTCAGTGGTCAGTGCCAAAGCCTAGAACAGTCGAGAATTGCCGTACTTACGGGGAAAAGTGGGCTCCCAGAAGCTGGTGATTAATTTCCCGTGTGAGGAAAATAAACTGTTGCGCCAACGCGAATGCAAACAACAAGTTCGGTTAATCACGAGGTCGTGTGACCGCTGGAAGGAAAAGGCCTTGTGGAGCCGATATTGGGTTATTTAAGCCGAGATGAGTCAAAATGAATACATCTCACACAATGACAGTGTAAATCACTTCTGCTATATATGCATGCATTTTTATGCATATATGTGTGAGCGGCTAGGGTTTGTTCTTACCTGCTTCATTTGTGTATGTAAATTTCGAAGAAGAAAACGAGATTAACGTTGAAAAAGCCGTATTAGTGATAATATTTCATGTGTTTACAATTGACAACATGTGCTGTCACGCACACGGAAACTAACGAACGAATTTGACAAGTCTGAAACTCAAAACGATTGAATGACAATAATATATATATACATATGGATGAATGTATGCATAGATATGAGTATACATACATGTATATACATACGCCCACACACACATGCACACACACACACGCATACACGCACACGCGCACACACGTACACACACAAATCAACTTAGGTCCACTGAATCGGCGATATCTCACTCCAGCTTCTGTGTAATCAGGAGAAATCAATTGACAATCAATTGTTTAAGATCGTCTGTAGAATGATTGGTAGAGAGTTCGATATTCATTAGTTTGGTTGGTTGGGCATTTTATCCCCGGAATAAATTATAAGGAAACGTTGTCTATGAGTCAGAATTAAAGTAGAACAAAGCTGGACTCAGCATTCAGGCAAACATGGCGGATGGTGGTGGCAGAGGCGGTGGTGGTTGTGGTTGTGGTTGTGGTTGTAGTTGTGGTGGTGGTGGTGGTGGTGGGGCTAAATGTATTCACGAAGTCTTTATTGATCCTTAGTTTTAGAGACGGGATCAGCCACATCATCATCATCATCATCATCATCATCATCATCATCATCATCACTACCACCACTACCAACACCACTACAATCGCTATCATCATCATCATCATCATCGTCGTCATCGTTGTCGTCGTCGTCGTCGTCGTCGTCATCATTATCATATCTTTGCTGATGCACTAAAACAACGATGCACCAGCAGCAACACAACGGTAGTCAGCGCTCTGTTGTTTTCACCCTGTTGTTTTCCAAACGGGGAGTAAGAAAGAATTCAGTAGAAACGCAAACCAAGGAAAGCCGATAAACACGTTGCTGTATGCCTACGACTGACCGGAAGGTGGAGGAGGATGCGAAGTATTTGTGTTCCCAAGTCATATTGCAATATCGATGCAACGCCTTAATCTAACGGCTTAGTCTGACTTGACCAAACATATATATTAATTAATGAATAGGCGCATGCGTGTTTCTGTGGTAAGAAGTTTGCTTCTCAACCACATGTTTCGGAGTTCAGTCCCACTGCATGGCACCTTGAGCAAGTGTCTTCCACTGTAGCCTCGAGCCAACCAAAGCCTTGTGAGCGGGTTTCTTTGAAGGAAACTGAAAGAAGCCCACCGTATATGTGTGTGTGTCTGTGTGTGGGTTTGTCTCCCACTGCCGCTTGACAACCGGTATTGGTGTGTTTACTTCCCCGTAACGTAGGGGTTCGGCAAAAGTGACCGATGGAATAAGTACCAGTCTTAAAAGAAAATAGGTACCAAGGTCGATTCATTAACAACAAACAAGATGAGGACAACTATCTGTCAAATGTAAATAATGTATCTGTCTGTCTGTTTGTCTGCTTACCTATCTACCTATCTAATAACATAAATAATATATAAATATATGCATATATCCATACACATATGTACATACCTACATCTATATGTATATATACATGCATATATGGGTACAGGACATCACAAAAAACGTTAAACACAATGAGAAACGGAAACATAAAGACGAAGACAGAAAACGAACTTTTTTTCGAACAACGAAAAAAACAAACAGAGAAACGAGACATGCAACATTCCCTTCTTCAGTTGTCCCTGTTCCATCTACCCCGCGTTTCGAAGGCAAGGACAATACGCGACTTCGTTGGAACAGTCCTTCCCGCAATAGCAAATTAAATAAAATTTTGAATTTTTTGCGGAGGGTGAAAGTGTAAACAAGAACAGGACAGTGAGAACAAGACAGTAAAAGACAGTAAAAACAAGACCAACCTACCTACCTACCTACCTACCTACCTACCTACCTACCTACCTACCTACCTGTCTGTCTGTCTGTCTGTCTGTCTGTCTATCTATCTATCTATCTATCTATCTATCTATCTATCTTTCTTTCTATCTATATGCGTATATATATATATATATATATGTGTGTGTGTGTGTACATGTATACACACACACAGACATACAGACACACATATCCACGTACAGAAGTGTGTGTGTATGTGTGTGTGTGTGTGTAGGCACGTACATATGTGAGTGGAGATGTGTGCAAATACGGGTGTATATGTACATGCATACACGAAAACGTTTGAAGTGGCGTTGGAAGGTATAAATTTGTCTTTCATTGTGTTTGAAAACATTCGTCACCAATGTAATAAAGAAGGAACAAAGAGAGAGGATCGAATGATATTCAATACCTAATCGAAGTGATTCTTTGAACTATAATTATATCTGTAGAGTTTGGGATGTGTATGTGTGTGTGTATATGTGTGTGTGTGTGTGTGCATCTACAATCATTCATGTTCACAAAAATGCGCATTCCTTTACCTGTATATGTGACTGTGTATGCATATATGTATGTGTGCGTTTGTGTATGTGTATGACTGTGCGTGTATGTGTGTGAAAGTATGTATGTTTGTGTGTGTGCGTGCGTGTGTGTGTGTGTGACCTGAAATGTTCACTCGGAGTATCTGTTACATATATTGCGTTTTTGAATTAAAAAATTAATCCTTATCAAGTGCTGTAATTTTTTGCATCGCTTTCTCATGCGTGAGTAAATAATTCTATGTTCAGACATGGCTTCAATAATACGGCAAAAATGAAAATTAAAAATGGGCCTTTTGCAGAGAAATATTTTGTAGGGAATTTACAAAAATTCTCTAGAGCTATACTTTAAGATTAGAATGAATATTCCACGGTAAATAAAATATTTTCACATTTTTCGTCTTTTACTTGTTTCAGCCATTAGACGGTGGCCATGCTGTAGCACTACCCTGAAGGGTTTAATTGAACAATTGACATCAGTATGTATTTTTAAGTCTGGCTCTTATTCTATCGGTCTCTTTCGGCTAAAACCCTTAGTTACGGGGACGTAAACAAACCAACATTATGATAAGGCGACACACACACACACACACACACACACACGCGCGGCACACACACACTCACACACACGCACGCACGCACGCACGCACACATAGAAGGAAATAATGAGAAAGGGGTGGAAATGTGTTAAATTGTTATAGTCGCAGGCATAGCTGTGTGGTAAGAAACTTGCTTACCAACCACATGGTTTCGGGTTCAGACCCACTGTGTGGCACCTTCGGCGAGTGTCTTCTACTAAAGCCTTGGGCCGACCAAAGCCTTGTGAGTGGATGGATCTAGTTCAAAACGGAGGCACCAGTATTTTCTTAACGAAACACTTTGAAACTTGGGACACTGGTAGAATGTGTCATATAAAACATCTTTTTCTCTTAGTCTTCTTAACAAAAAAACGTACATCGCAAGTTATTTCATGTTAAAGTTGTCGTATTTCTGTAATTTCAACCAATGACTGACGTCCATTCAGCCGAATACATTAAGTGCTGACTACGTAAACAAACGATTCTCAAACGATTCTGGCGGTGATAAAATTATTATTTCCTTGTCAAAAAATGGCTGAAGCATATT
>NC_068985.1:95903034-95906869 GCF_001194135.2 Octopus bimaculoides | reverse complement strand
TCTCTCTCTCTCTCTCTCTCTCTCTCTCTCTGACACACACACACGCAACAAGCACAAACTCTACAAACACCGACAAAAACCAGCTTCCGTGGTTTCTCCCTGCATACCCAGCGCCCTGTATTTTACAGAAGATCCCTTTGTAACGTTAACAACTGAAGAAACTCCCCAAGGAAGTACCTATGACAACCGAAACCAAACTCAAAGAGGTTGTGGCTAACATGGGACCGACGATTAAACTCTTTTGCAAGCGAATGCTAATTCAAACAAAGCATACATTGTTACAAGGCTGTAAAGTTGTTAAATCTTAGCCAATCGGAAGCCTCCATTGCTAACATTCCGGAAATCGCAATTGTCTGTTTCCCAGGGAATAGCATTAACATTATCGTTTGTATATACCGTTATCCACCTATCTCTGTTTCTTGTTTCCAGCTCAGATCCTTTGAATGATTGCAACAAATTGTATTTATTTGCCTTTGTCTTAAATGCAAGACTATTTTTCCACAAAATGAGCTCTTCAACAGTGAATTTCGTGAAATTGTCGCAGAAAGACGAAGTATGAAACAACGTCTTTTCAGGAAAAGGATGTTATGGTAAAGTTATGTCGGAGGCAACTGGTTATCCCCATGGAAGTAGATATCATGGCTGTATCTATTGGTGCTGCAGCAAGAACAAATACTGTGGTTCTGTCTGTGCGAGAACAGGCACATGGCTGGAAGGTAGAACTCTTTTTAAGATTGTGAATTTGTTTTTGAAACCCTGGTTGAAGGAATTGACCGCAGTTCGCTTTTGTGTGGAAGAGTTAGGAATCAGCAGCTCTTGATTACAACAATTACTTATGTGAGGTACGTGCGGATGATTTCCTCCACGCCCCATTTAATATTTGTGTTTCCGGTGGAGTTGTTGAAAGTAATGACACAGTGTTTTTGAGGCAAAATATATTACAAAGGAAGAATGCTTCCTGAGCAGTGGATTTTTCAATGGTGCTTCGCAAGGCGCGACAGGTATAAGTACTCCGCAGACACGCGTACCCTTAATTAGTTCTCAAGGAGAATTTTTAGCTGAATGAATCCAGCCCAATACTTATACGCTATCTTGAAATCCTTTATGCCTTCTTGAAATCGTGACACATTGAAAGAGTGCATGCGGCTATTGATTCTTCTGGAATTTCCGCATGTCGGCAATGGAGGCTTCTATTTGTCCAAAATTTCATAAATGTAGAGATTTGTAACTTTTTTGCTATTAATTTCTAGATGAAATCAATGTGATTTTCATCACCAGCATACAAAACTACAATAGTGTAAAAATTATGACGGTATGAAGGATTTTAAACAGATCCAAGGGGTAAAACGCCTGTAACACTGAGATACTTGCTGAAGACAGATTTAGCCACCGTCAGGAGAAATAACTTGCACCATTCGTAAGTTGTTTCTACTGTTTATATCTGTAGCAGAGTAACTCTTACATCTATTTTACTTATATAATTATACAGAACGTGTATATGAACAGATAAGCACCAGTACATTTTCAACATCGTATTTAGGCAACTAAAATACTTACTAATGTTTTCCACGAATACAGAGATAATCACTATCTCCGTATTTCGTGGAAAACATCATATAGCTCAACTAACTACAAGTTACGTCAGATATTTTGCATGAAATGAAGACAATAGCGAAAGTATCATAGCGGCGTGAGAGAGAGAAGGCGGAGAGACATTGCTAATTATACTAGTCTGCCTGGATGAGTTAGATATTACTGATAGTTTATATGTCAGCAACAGTAAGGTTCACTTCTCTCAACATGAGCTAACCAAGTCTCTTCGTGGCTGATCAACACGCTAGAAATAACAGCGAAATCTTCCGCAAATCACACGCTATACTGTCAGTTTTGAAAGGAAAATATATAGGATAATGTAGTCCTAGATAAACGCAAAAAGGCTTAGTACATCTATCCTCGTTTATCACGGGGGTTTGTTTAAGAAAAAGGAGAAAGAAATCCACCATGTTAAATGAACAGTGATAAATGAATAATAGGACATGTGTGGGGGTGGATAGGGTTCGTTCCCAGACCTCAAGTTGTCTCCCTAACTTACCCAAATAACACTTGCAGACAGATTTTAAACTCACAAATAATGATATTGTTTCATGGTTGGAATAATATTCATAGTAAATCTTAATAAAATATGATTAGTAAATGATATAAAAATAACTGAAAAATACCATCGCAGACCCGTGTTATCACAGATCAATTCGAAGTAAGCGTAACATGGTTCACCATCGATCGAACTGTGTTATATTAGATCAGTGATGAATGAATCAATGATAAACGAGGCTAGATGTGTTACATCAAGAGTTACATTAGTGCGAATAGGGACGGAATGCCTGTTATCATGGGTTTTCTGGGTCAGGGTTAACTTGAAACTAAACAACAATAAATTCTCTCTATATTTTCAAGTTTCAACATGGATACAAAGGCTGCGACACCTCTAAAATATGCATTCATGAATAGGAAATGAACGAAACCATTCATTCTTGGTCTCATTTACTAAGAATAGATATTTGGTTATTTGCCAGTTTACAATGTAAAGCACTGTCCAATTGTTGGCCCAATAGATTTGGAGATCTTTCACTAAAGACCAAAATATATTCGAGACTATTTTTGCTCTGCTAGTTTGGCATAGTTTTATATCCTGAAAGTAGACTTTACTTCCTTGTTTGTTTGTTATATATTTTACGACTAGATATTCGGTAAAGCACTAAATACTACAAAATTAATTGAAACATTTACCTATGTTGTGGTAGTTGTAGTTGTTGCTGTTGTTGTTGCTGTTAGGCTTCTGGTTAGGATTGTTGTTGTTGTTGTTAGGATTACGGTTATTGTTGCTGGCTCCAAAACAGCTTTGCTGTTTCTAACAAGCTTTTCTCATTATCTCAATGTCGTGGAAAACACTAGCAAGTCAATTTAGTTCGTTGAACACTGTGCAGAAAACATACAAGTGATTAACTGTCTCTGTATACATTCTGTATAATTATGATTATCCACGTAAAAAAAAAAAAAAACCATCAGAGCTGGATTGCTAAGAGTATAAGCAGCAGGAAGTACTTAAATATGGTACAAGGTATTCCTCTTGATGATGGCTAAAGTTGTCACAGCGTTTGGAACTCTTCTTGTCAATGAACCGTCCGATGGCTTTTATGACTTACTTTCCTTCATTAATAATCTAAAATGGAGTGTTCAGTCCCCGAGAAACACCCAATATTTCCTCACATTATGGAATAACTATAACTTGATGAAGCTATTATTGTTATTGTTAACGCAGAATCGTTAGCACGTTGCAAAAAAATGCTTAGCCGCACATCCTCCGGCTCTTTACTTCTGGAGTTAGGTATAATTTGTCTTCCATCCTTTCGGGAACGATAAAATGAGCACTACTTAAGCACTGGAATCCATGCAATCGACTAGTCTCAACCGGCAAAATTTCAGGCCTTGTATTTATAAAAGAAAGAATTATTGGTGCTACTTTGGCGTGTGATCTACAAGTTAAAGGGCGATTACTTTAGTTTAACTCGTGGTAGTGCTCCTTTGGCGTGTGATCTACCTGAGCAAATTTACGTGTACTGGTGAATAAAAGATGCAGCTTATTGCATAGTTTTGCTGTGTTAATTATGAAACCATTGGTCTACCGTTAAGTTAAAAGTTTTTAGGAGGTTAGCTTTGAAAGTTGCATTCCCTCGCAACCGGTAAAAATGTGCTTATTTTGGTAGTTTTGACTTATGAAGTCCCTCTAAGCGCGAGGCATTATTGTATAGTAATGCCCTTATATAAATTATATATA
>NC_068985.1:95902456-95902935 GCF_001194135.2 Octopus bimaculoides | reverse complement strand
ATATATATATATATATATATATACGTTTATGAATTTGTGTTGTAAGATCCCTGATGTGAAGTCATGTGTTGAAACAGATATTGTATTTTTTTTTTTGCCAAATAAACACCCACACTATACATTCGTTCTTCACTCGTTTATTACGGTTTTTATTCTCAGTGATGTCCATAATCCAGATCTCTTTTGTTACACACCTGTGACCTCCTCAGTGACATTTTTCATCTCCGTGTGTGCTCTTGCTCTGCTTATACACACACACATATTAACTACTGATGAAGACCAGTTTATTGGGTTACCCTGGGTTTTTCACCACAAATGGCCTAGGCCATCAGGTTTTAGGCTCTGGGCGAGAAACCCAGGATAACTTTATAACCTGCCTTCACCAGTAATTAATATAGACTGCTCTACTTCTTAGAGTGTGCTTCTTCTCCGGATTTATGTTTTTCTGAAAAAAAAAGACGGTATATATATATATATAT
>NC_068985.1:95891320-95900423 GCF_001194135.2 Octopus bimaculoides | reverse complement strand
TATATATATATATATATATATATATATATATATATATATATATATATATATATATGTGTGTGTGTGTGTGTGTGTGTGTGTGTGTGTGTGTGTAGGGTGGGAGGTAAATGATTAAGGCTGAGAAGGGAAAGGGAGGGGGTGTGCGAACGGAAAGAAGAATCCAGTTCTGGCGTTCACCGTTGCCAACCAGCCACCCCAGTCTCTGGTCTAATTCCACCAATCCGTATCCTGCTATGCTTTTATAACTTCAACTTCCATCACACAAAAATAAATATTCCCTTAATTTATGTAGCTTTGATTTTTTCCTGCTCGCTTTCCAAAGTGGTATCTCAGATAAGCTATTCTCTGTGTGCCTATCCCCTCTCACTCTCTCTCTCTCTCACACACCCACACACAATCACAAACACTCTCTCTCTCTCACACACATACACATACATAATCACAAACACACTCTCTCTCTCTCTCTCTCTCACACACACACATACATAATCACAAACACACACACACACTCTCTCTCTCTCACAGACACATACACATAATCACAAACATTCTCTCTCTCTCACACACGTACATAATCAGAAACACACTCTCTCTCTCTCACACACATAATCACAAACACACACACACTCTCTCTCACATAATTACAAACACCTTCTCTCTCTCACACACACACTTTCTCCACCTTCTCTCTCTCTCTCTCTCACACACACACACACACACACACACGCGCTTTCTCATACTCTCACACACACAAACACACACATACACACACTTTCTCTTTCACACACACACACATACAGTCTGTCTCTCTCTCTGTCTCACACACACACACTTTTTCTCTCTCTCTCTCTCATACTCTCACTCACCCACTTACACACCCACTCTCACGCACATATACACGCTCTGACTGTCTGCCTGTCTGTCTTCGTCTGTCTACCTGTTTCTCTCTCTCTCTCTCTCTCTCTTTCTCCTACAAACAACAATAATAATATGCGGGTCACTGGGGATAATCTGGGCAATCCTTCGGTATTGGTACACGACATCATTCACCCACACAACCTTCCTTCATGACATACATAAAGAGGTATGAATGACGCCTTCTCCTCATACCGATACCGAAGGATCGCCCAAACCTGTTTATACAGTCGCTCGGAGGTGGCTGGTACTAGAAATAGCAACCAAATCTCTCTAAAAATCACGCTGTGGCGTCATAAATACATAAAAGATACATTGTATAATGCATAATCTAGGCGTGGTTGTGTGGAAAGATGATTGCTTCCCAACCACATGGTTCCGAGTTCAGTCTCACTGCGTGACACTTTGGGCAAATGTCGTCGACTTTTGCCACGGGCCAACCAAATCCTTGTGAGTGGATTTGGCAGACGGAAATTGAAAGAAGCCTGTCGTATATATATGCATATATATATATATGTTCGTGTGTCCTTGTTCCTACCACCACCGCTTGACAACCGGTGTTGGTGTGTTTACATCCCCGCAACTTAACAGTTCGGCAAAAGACACTGATAGAATAAGAACCAGGCTTTAAAAAAATCTGTACTGGCTGTAGTCTAATCACACACACACATTCTTTTATTCTTTTACTTGTTTCAATCATTTAACTGCGTCCATGCTGGAGCATCACCTTAAAGGGTTTTAGTCAAAGAAATCGAGGGCAGGACTTATTCTTTGTAAGCTTAGTAGTTATTGTGTCGGTGACTTGTGCCGAACTGCTAAGTTACGGGAGACATAAGCACAGACACATTCGAAACGCCTAGTTTAGAATAGAGGCAGCTGATGAAGGAATAATTCCATAAGTGGCTTGTTTGTTTTCCTATGTGTTCATTCTGTTGTCTGTAAACAAAGTCCGTTTTGTTTTAAACAAGTCCCATTATATATTTATAATCAAATATTATTAGGGATTGTATAATAAAAATTGTTAAAATGTTTTGTGCATTGGAGAAATATAAAAAAAATTATTGCAGAAATTTCAACAGCAAAATCTTATATGAACCCCCAAAAAGCCATAGAGACCCCGGTTGAGATGTAATGATGATTCTGAGGTCTTAGGAGTTATCGGGTCTTTCAATATCATTTCCCCTCGCTTAGTTGACCCAGCCGGGGTTGATAAAGTCCTAGCTTGGATCCTAGTAGCAGCAAACCATCGTATCAGTCTACCTTATTTATACAGAACTTTCTAGAAGCCCTTGCTGCAGCTTCAGTGGTGGAATTTTAGCCCTCTTCTTCGCTGCACCAGTAACTCCAAGCCCAGTTAGAGCTTTGTAGAGTGAAAGCCTAACAAAACCCCGGCAGCTTATTTGAATTGTCTTGTAACAAAACCCGTACTGCTCTACCAGTTCCTAGTTTTTGGTAAGCTTTTTCTCATAAGTTACCTGCACGTGTTTTTCCCAGTGCATCACATTAACACTTTATGGCAAACTTTATTCACTTGGCCCGGTTTAAAGTCCCACGCTGCACCAAAATTTATCACGCCTCCACCTTGAGAAATAATACGCTACGACAAGAACAATCTAATTGCAATTGAATATAAATTTTAACGGACCTGTTCTTCTCTTAGTATATTTTTGCATATAATTTGTTCTTCGCATATATTAAAATGGTTTCACGTGTTGGTACAAGACCAGTTATTTTATGCGTTGTGGAGGCGTAATGGCCCAGTAGTTAGGGTAGCGGACTCGCGGTCATAGGATTGCAGTTTCAATTCCCAGACAGGGCATTGTGAGTGTTTATTGAGCAAAAACACCTAAAGCTCCCGAGGCTCCGCCAGGGGTGGTGGTGGTGGTGGCAAACCCTGCTGTACTCTTTCACCACAACCTTCTCTCACTCTTTCTTCCTGTTTCTGCTGTACCTGTATTTCGAAGGGCCAGCCTTGTCACACTGTGTCACGCTGAATCTCCTCGAGAATTACATTAAGGGTACACGTGTCTGTGGAGTGCTCAGCCACTTGCACGTTAATTTCACGAGCAGGCTGTTTCGTCGATCGGATCAACTAGAACCCACGTCGTCGTAACCGCTGGAGTGCCACGATTTTATGCGTGTTGAGCAAAGTCGATTACACCAACCTGAATGCTCAACTGGTATTTATTTTATTGACCCCCGAAAGTATCAAACGTAAAGTCAACCTCGGCGGCATTTGAACTCAGAACGTAAAGACAGGAAGAAATACTGCAAAGCAATTTTTCCGAAGCGCTACCGATTCTGCCAGCTCGCCGCCTTTCCTTGTAAACATGCCCATCACTAACGAGGTGCACTGGACGGCATGCCTTCTCACTGTTCAATGGTACATCCTCAAAACTAGAAAAGACAGTTTACGAAAATCTTTCTTGAAGCCTGACTAACATGTCCATCAATAAGGAGGTGCATTGGACGGTACTGTCCCCTCATTATTCAATGGTGCACTCTCAGATTTAGAAAAAAAACAGTTTACAAAAATCTTCCCACCCTAAATATTCTTAAGCACCTCCAAACACTAAAGTCTGGCGACAAGCCAGCTCGTATGATCCTTTCTGTTATAGACACAAGGCCTGAAATTTTAGAGGAAGGGGTTAGTTGATCACGTCGACCCCGGTGCTCAACTGCTACTTATTTTAATGATCCCAAAAGGATGAAAGGCAAAGTCGACCTCGGCAGAATTTGAACTCAGAACATTAAGTTGGAAGAAACACTAGCAAGCGTTTTATCCATGGTACTAACGATTCTGTCACCTCACCACCTTTCCTTATACAAAAACAAAAACAGGATTGATATAAAAGACGCAAGCATGTGACAAAAATGGTCGAATGCTGGAAGGCATCGCAGTATATGGTTCGGTAATTTTATGTCTTGCGTTCAAATTCTGACTTTGCCTTCGATGCTTCCGAGATTTGATCAAATACAAAAGAACCAATCAAGTACAATGGATCATGCCACCCTGCCTCTCCAATTCCGCCTTGACTGTGCTGCGATGGATTGACAGAAACGTTAGAGTACATGTTTTTCGTCTTCTTGTGTTCCGAGTTCAAGTCACGCCGAGGTCAACTTTACCTTTTATCTTTCGGTGTTCATCAAATAAAGGGCCAGTCTAGTACAGGAGTCAGTGTCAGTAACTAACCTCTTATCCTAATTTTCTGACCCAGTGTTTATGTTAGAAACAATAATAACGTCAGCAAGGTTAACAGCATGAACTCAGGCAAAAATTGGCCACCCACTTCCTTCAACGTACCATACCTTGTACAGCAGCAAACACACGCATATAAAGTGATCACCCTATGCAGTCCACAACCCTACACTACGCCACTGGAGGACGACAGGTTAAATGTATTGTAATACAAATGATATATGAATATATGCGTATATACGTACATGTATGTACATACCTACATCTACATGTATATATATAGATGCATATCTGGGTACAGGACGAAGCAAAAAAAAAAAAAAAACGTGGACAAAATGATAAACGGAGTAAATGTATTGTAGCCAGTTGGAAGAATCGTTACTACACCGGAAAAAAATGCTTAGCAACATTTTGTCCGTCTTTACGTCTTTAGTTCATATTCCTTGAGGTCAACTTTGCCTTTCATTCGGTTCGGGATCGATAAAGTAATTACCGGTCGAGCACTTGAATCAATGTAATTGACTTAATCCCCCCCCCCTCCGCCCCCCATGAAATTGTTGGCCCTGTTCCAAATTTTGAGACTTAGAATTTAGTTACACTAGTGGCAAGCTGGCAGAATCGTTAGCACGCCTGGCAAAATGCACAGAGGAAATTTGTCCGTCTTTACGTTCTGAGTTCAAATTCCGCTGAGGTCGACTTTAACCTTTTATCCCTTTCGAGGTCAATAAAATAAGTACCAGTTAATCATAGGGGTCGACATAATCGACTTACCCCGTCCCCTAAATTGCTGGCCTTGTGCTAAAATTTGAAACTAAAATTTTAGTTACGATCCTTTGCATTATAAGCTTGAATCTGGCAAGGGTTGACTTAGCGCTTCATTCAGTGTCATTCTGGTTCAATTAAGGCCATGGTAAAGGCATCAAATAAGTAAGAAGAAAGAGCACGTTGTGTAGCTTCAGAGTGAGGTTTATGATTAAAAATGTTCCAGGCGTGACCCTCACATCTTTTTTCAGATAGTGCATCAATCTAGGACCAACCACATTAACCCTTGTTTATGACGGTTCCGTTTGATTTGGCAGTAATTTATTTGGCTGCTCTTTCTAGCAGGTCGAGCGGCTTCGTACAGACTCGACCGTAAGCTTGAAGCATTTGTTGTTGTGACTTGTGCAGGATATGTAAAAGTAAGATCTGGTGATGTTCATGCATTTATTGTCCAACTATAAATTTTTTGTTTTGCATCGTCGTCCATATATTTACTTATAGCAACGGACCCCGGAGGAGGCGGTGGAGCCCCGCATTGTGAAAATAACGTTGGAAAAAATTAGTGTCACCGCCGCCAATACTACTACTACTGCTACTTGTACAGACGTCAACGCTGTCGTCAATTCCACCACCACCTCTTTCGCCTATGCGCTACTGCTACTACTACCACTACTACAACAACGTTAGTACTATTACCTACAACTGTCATTATTGTTACTACCATTAACACAATCAAACTACCGCAACACCCGCCACTAGTACTACCTCTGCAACTACCGCAACCACTGCTAGTACTACTACAACTACAAGCTCCATTATAGATCAGCAGTAGCAGCAGCAGCAACCTCTCCACGTATAGTCAAGTCAGCCACCATTTAATTCGCTCGTCTCCCCCTTCTTCGTGTTACCCTTGTATTTATAACACTGCAGTATAGAATTCTTAATCTACTTCTCACACGCTCCTCCACCCGAAACTCCTAACGACAACAACAACAACAACATCATTAGCGACAACAGCAACAACAAGGCTTTCACTGCAGGATCGGCTTACCACGTGATAGGTTTTTCCTACCCACCACTTTTAAGATAGAGCAAATATCTCCTCTGTCCCGCACATAGTAAGACCCGAGTTTAATAAGGTGAGTTACTGAGTTTTTTTCCTCTCTCTTCAGTTTTTTTCTTCCCTCCCACTTTTCATACACGCCACATATCTACTATTATCATCATCATTATTTATTATTATATACATATATAATCAGTTTCAACGGATGGAAGACGTATTGACTTGGAATTAATGAACTAAACTCTTAATCAGAGTTTATTCGTTTTTATGGAAGCCTAATGCTTCTCACCAACACTACTTGAATATATATACCCCCACCCTCCTTCCGTTGTTTATAAATCAAAACACACATAAATAGTTTTAGTGATATATATTGTTCTTTTTTTAAATAGCACAGACACGTACACTTGGATGAATGCATATATATATGTGTACATTTGTGATAGCTGTCTTAATCCTGTTGAATATTTTCATAATAAAACTTGCCTGTTTGATTCCATTCGATCACCTTGTTCCTATTGGTTTGTTGTTATTTTTATTTTATATTTTTTGTGATAGTACTTGGTGAGGTTGTTCTGTTTCGTTGAAGTTTCTTGTCTTAGTTTTTTAATACCCCCTCCTCCACCTTCTGCCTCGCACCTGTTCATTCATCCATACCAGCTTCGTTTGTATTCATTCATCCAATATTGCAGCCAGGAAATGCATGATGTATGAAAATGACGTCTTTAGACGTCTGTGTGCTTAGACATACACACACAAACGTTTGCATGTTGTTGTTTATATTTGGTTTACATGTGTTTCAAAATATGGACTATATTTAGAGAAGAAAAAAAAAATTTTTATTGATGGCTGTCGTGTCGTGAATGTACGAGGAGAAGGTGAATGAGGTTTTTTTTTTATTTGAGAAAATGCTTTCCCACTTTTTGAAATCCTTAGTGCAAAGATTAAAATTCCACCCAAAACAGAAAACCCAATGTATGTCAGCTATTCCAAAACCCCGCCAATGCTTGCATATATTTGCATTCATACACGTATACATATTGTTTGCATATTGTGTGTATACAAGCGTGCTGCGTGCTTGCATATATATTTATATATATGCAGTGTGTGTGTGTGTGTGTGTGTGTATAAATAATAAAAAGCTAATACTTCAGAATTCTACTAAAACCCTTCTCACGCCGCTCTCAATCATACTCGGTTTTACTAAAACATCAGTGATTATAAAACAAGAATCACATACACACAGTACATAGCTTCCGTTTATTTGTTTTCTGCACTAACCAGTCACGAACCGTCTCCTGGCCCATTAGAGGGCCTTTTCATGGTCGTTTGAGTTGCTGGAAATAACTGCCAAATCTACCTCAGCTCGCTCTCTGCCTGCCTTAGTAGGATGTAGTTCTTGGCTTCCTTGCACACAGGAAAAAGAAGGATTAGTCTCGACTGGAATGCCTTGGATGCTGAAGTCTGCACGGTTAGAGATGACGTGTGACTAAACAATAACAACAGTTTTAGAAAAACCTTTCTCTCTCTCATTTCGAATAAACCCTATTACAGCCAGTTATTGTTTCATGTATGAAAATCTCTCCCTCTCTCTCTCTATTTAAACTCATAAATGCTACTGGTGTCTTGCTAAACAACACTCGGATTAGGTATGATGAGAAAATCAATAAAACTAGGGTGTTGGCAGTATATATATGATGGGACCCTGCAATATATCAACTTTGTGTGAGGATTCAGTTCTCCTTTTCTCTCCGTATTTCCTTTGTGTGACGATGTCGAGCTGTTCCACGGATAAAAAAAATATATATTTGGGGGGAAAAATGCCTATTTAAGACAGCTTTGGCCCGTCGAAAAGCCGAGTTTCGGGATATTTTCTTCCAAAATAGTACTTAATAATTCATATATTAGGTGATAGCTTATATGACTTGTTTAAGTAAAAAAAAAAAATTTAATTAAGTAAACTGATTTAACTTCTCGTTGTTTAATTTAATCTTCTTTTCGTTATAAAATGTCTGCAGAAAATAAATTTACGTGATCTAACTGCTTTTTCGCTAATACTATGTAAATATTTACTTTAATATCACTTAATTGTATACTTCCAAAAATTTATTGAAGAACAATGTAAAAAAAAAAAATTAAATATAAAACTAGTTACAGGGAAATTTGCTTGTGAATATTTTATTTATTTAGAATCTACAATGTAAATATAATAATCATCGTAAACTAATAAACTCTTTCTTTTTAAATAGAAGTATCTTGTCATATTACTAGGAAGTTGATAATATATGAATATATATGATGATATCGACGCCATAATTTTAGTAGACTTTCTTCCCAAGTTCTGCTTTTAATCGACACGGCTCAGTGAATCCTAAAAGATTGTTGGTTTATGTAGTAATACAATAGTTTGAGTTTATGAACTTTATATAACATATAAACATTTGTGTTAATAAGAAACAAGTTTTATCGTCACGGTCTGTTTAACGAACGGATTTACTCAGTCACGAACGACTTGCGCCAAATGCGAAATGAACGTTACTGATTCTTACAAACAAGTAATAATTTCTTGTAATAAACACATTTTGATTTTATTGGAACAAAACGTATGCAATGTCACGATTTCCCCCCACCTCTCTCTTTCTGTCTCTCTTTCTCTCTAATGATTTAAACGAAAGGAATCTGGAATTGGAAATTGAAACCTACATTTTTTTTTTTGATATTCAACAAAGGCCATTTAAATATCACGTTAAAAGTCTAACAATCTTTAACTAGGAAATGACTGTTGCTGCCATCTTAATAATTTATTTTTGAATCAAAATAAATACATAATTTTATTCTTAAGTATTTGAAACTCTTAAAACTTTCAGAAATGTTATGGTCTGCACAATTTCTGGTAGTTGTGTGATCTAGTTAACAGATAACTTCCCAAAGTCGATTGATTGATATTAAGAATTCTTGCTATATTTATTCATAGTTCGAATCACGCGATCCATTAACACATTTTATAGTTGTCATCTGAATCATATTATTGATATTAAATTTGTTCCTTTTCGCAAAATCCTTTAATCCTTACCCTGTTCTAAACATTCCTTAAACGTCTATGCTTGTTTTCAAACTTTTAGTTAACTCTCCTTTCATACTTTCTGAGTAATATAAAGCTTTAC
>NC_068985.1:95889452-95891310 GCF_001194135.2 Octopus bimaculoides | reverse complement strand
GAAAATATGCTTGGTCAATTCAACAACCGTTAATCCGGATACGTTTTTCTTTTTTTCCGCTCTATCTTCCCTCTATCTGTTTTCTATCTTCACTCCTCTCTATATATAAGAGCGTAGGTCTGAAAAGTTGAAGGCTCCCACTTTTTCCTGAGCGTCAAACTAATACACTCTTTGTTGTTCCCTCACCTGTCCCTGTCTTTATTTTTGTACAATCGTGAACTATATATGATGCATGGATACCAGAGAAAATACATCTTCTGTATCGCATGTGATACACAGGACGGACAAAGGATTAAAAAGGACCAACCAAATTTTCAATAACATCAACACATTATAAGCTTTATGGTTTCGAAGTTCAAGTTGTCCTATCGATAGTTCCAGTCGAATTAATCAGTCAAGGCCTAGTTAACAACCGCTTCTTTCCTTTGTTTCTTGGTGACACGCTGTAACTATTTAAATCAGAAAACGAGTCCAGTGAGGAAGTCTTTTACATACACAGTAGCTTAGACTTGTTAGAAATAGCAATGTCTCACATAGCACATCTCACTGTCTTAAAAATAAAAATAAAAAAGTATCATAAACTATCCGCTCGACCTGTGGGTAAACGACTCTTAAGAAATGACAAAAATTTCTAAGATTTTTTTCCATTGAAAATTATACTTAAAATAAATGATTAAATAGCTGGCACATCTAAGGAGAATTTGCAAACACTTTCAGACAATATTTGTCAAATACAATTTGATGGCTGTATGATAAAAAATCTCAACAACTTTCTTCGTACTTTTATGTTAAGATGTGTTATATTATATTTGACATCATAATCAACGTTATAGCTCTTGAACTGCTTGTTCTATTGTAAAGCTATTGACGTAGAATGGAGGAGGGGTAGTATGTTTTATTACTGATCCTTAACATCATACTTCATTAAAACTAGGAATTCCCGTTATCTGATATCCAGCTGTTATGAAACCTTCTTGAAGTAGTTTCCATAATGTATGAATCACTTATAAGCGTACAAGTCGATAGAACGAACATACCTGTATAGGTGATGTGCTATTGACTGACACCTGCCTGACAGGCATATTTAGTTCCACTTTAATGAGGCATCTGTTAGGTGCTTTCTGAAGGAAAGAAACAAGGGGAGGAATGGTTTTATGAAAGCTTTCGTGTTGGACAGAATTTCTGCAACACATATTTCTAACTGGTCTCAATTGTCTTCAACATAATTTGGCGTTAAATTACCAATGTTTTCTGCCTCGTCGAAAACTTGTTTGAAAATGCTCAATAGACGCAGGGGTGGCTGTGTGGTAAGAAGCTTGTTTCCCAACCACATAGTTCTGGGTTCAGCCCCACTGATGGAACCTTGGCTTCGGGCCGATCAGAGCCTTGTGAGTGGATTTGGTTGACGGAAACTAAAAGAACCCTGCCATCGTGTGTATCTGCGTATATGTCTGCTTGTGTTGACATTAAGTGATGATTGTAAGCTAGTGTCACCGTCAGACCGGACGTGCTGTTCATTTCCAACCATCTGTGAGATGTATGTCTGGTTGCTGGGAAATATTAACTTATTTGGAAACAAGTGAAGGTTGGTAGCAGGAAGGATATCCGGTCGTAGAAAACCTGCCTCCACGAATCCCGCCTGACTTGTGCAAGAATGGGCAAGTAGACAGCAAGATGACGATATGTACGTCTCTGAAAATTTGCAGTTATTTTAGTAGGTGTGACTGAGTAGCAAGAAGTTTGCTTCCCAAACATATGGCCCCGGGTTCAGTCCCATTGCATGGTACTTTGGGCGGGTGTTTTCTGCAATAGTCCCAGACTGACCAAAGACTCGTGGGTGGATTTGCTATGCGGAAGC
>NC_068985.1:95886880-95888427 GCF_001194135.2 Octopus bimaculoides | reverse complement strand
TTTCTACCGTCTCTTGTCTATGCTCTTTCTTTCCTTTTTCAGACTCCACTACCTAGCGTTTTCCTAAATTGCTAGTAATTAAGATTGTTAATTAAGCATTTTAATGACTCGGGATTGAGTTTTCTTAGTTAAAATTTGTGTTATTTCCAAAATGCTAACATTTTCAGGACAAACATTTTAACCATTTTCTCAGTTTATTCTTAGCTATAAGCTGTTAGTTGTAATATTAAATGGTTATAGTAGTTATTCAATAGAGAACTGGAATGGAGGGGTGTAGTCGTACTTGAGGTAGCCCAAGGAAGAAATATAAAGCACTATCTGTAGTGGGCCAAACTCCATCCCCACAATTTCGTGTGTATTACGGCTGACCGGACCAAGTGGTACAACTTATGCTCCAAGGTAGCAAACAACTTCTCAACCAAAACTAGCGTATGCAGCGCGTCAGGGCAAGCTATGAGAGATACGGAAGAACGTCCGCTCCTATGCCAGTAAGCGATCGTATCTGTGCGTCTGACATTGGTCTAAAAAAATCACTCGAGTATCCACAGATGTTATCCATGCAATACAGTCGTCTTGCTCAGACTCATAAAACTGTCAAGCAAGGGAGTAACATTCTTTTTCTACTATGGTCACAAGGCATGCAATATTGTAGCTGGCGGCTAGTCGATTTCATCGACCCCAGTGCATAACTGGTACTTAAATTTCATCGAAGTCGAAAGGATGAAAGGCAAAGTCGGCCTCTGCGGAATTTGAACTCAGAAAATTAAGGACGGACGAAATGTCGTTAAGCATTTTGTCCGGCAAGCTAACGATTCTATCAGTAAGCCGCTATTTTTATTACAGGCACAAGGCCTGAAATTTATCGGCTCCAAAAGGATGAAAGGCAAGGTCGACTTTGGAATTCGAACTCAGAACGTAAAGACGGACGAATGTCGCTAAGCATTGTGAACGGCACGCTATCGACTCTGCCAGTTCAATAATAATAATAATAATGGTGGTGGTGGTGATAGTTGTAATACTCATCTTAATCTGCCGTGATTTGAACGGGTACAGTCTCTGCACGCTTAACACACCTCAAGACAGCTCCCCACCATAGCCTTAGTCTAATGGCTGAAACAAACAACAGATAAAATATGTGTGTTATGTATTTAATATACCTTATTTAACAATCATGATATTGTCATCTTCCCTGGCTGAGAATTCAAGATATGCGAAGATCTTGTTGCACTGCGGATATGTACAATTAAATTTTTTTCTATTCTGCAAATTTTTTTCTCTCCATTATCTTCTAAGTCAGAAATCGGTTAAGTTATAAGAGACTGACTGATTCTATTGTCTTGAAGATTCTGGGTTTGAGTTACGTCGTTTTCATTTAAATCATATATATATATTACAAGTTATTTATGCTAGAGCGTCACTGCCTTGAAGACTATTTTAGTCGAATAAATCGATCCCAGTACTTCAATTTCTTTTTTTTTTTTTAATCCAATACTTAACATATCGGCTCTTTTACTAAACTGTTGAGTTGTCAAGCGGGCGTCGAGGCT
>NC_068985.1:95885243-95886189 GCF_001194135.2 Octopus bimaculoides | reverse complement strand
TGACCACCCCTCTCTCTACCGGTTAATTTTTTTTTTAACTATTACATCGGTCTCGTAAGATAGATGTACTAGTAAACATTTACCCTCGTTTTTCAGTTTTGCTCAAGGTCAGCCCCAGGAATCGAAACCTCGATTTTTTTTGATTATCATCTTAAACCCAACGTCATCATCATCACTGCCACGGGCCATCATTTTCGAAACTGCAGTATTTTAAAAACTACGTGTTTTTCAGTATGGATTTTAAAGTGAAGATGTCGTTCCATAGTCACATTAACGAATAGAATAGTTTGTCATTACAATCCTTTCATTGATCTGTCTTCAAAGAAAGGTCAGTTTAGCGTTACATAAATTATTCATGGTGAAAAACTAACACGATTCCTATACTTTGTGATGAGTGAGCGAAGTAATTTTTCCAACCACGTGACCATCTTTTATCTTCGATATTTTACTTGTTTTAATCGTTAGACTACGGCTGCCTTGAAGAATTTTTTAGTCGAATGAATCGACCTCAGGAATTACTTTTATTTGTATTCTTTGAGCCTGGTACATATTCTATCTGTCTCTTTTGCCGAACCGCTGGATCACGAGGACGTTAACACACCAATACCGGTTGTCAAGCAGTGGTGGGGGATACAAACAACCACACACACAGCCACACACGTACCCGATGCGCTTCTTTCGGTTTCTGTCTATCGGATCCATTCAGAGGGCTTTGATCAGCCCGATGCTAGAGGAGAGGACACTTGCCCAAAGTGCCACGCAGTGGGACTGAATCCAGAACCTTGTGGTTGGGAAGTAAGCTTCGTACCACTCAGCCACGCGTGAGCCGTTACAATATATTTTAATTCGTGTTCTTCAGTGAAACCAATCTGCGAGGGAGAAGGTCTTTGTTCAACTCCACTTTCTCCCTGTCTACCTCCCATTTCCCTCTCTGTGCCTCCCCCTT